>NC_086449.1:738693728-738993728 GCF_028390025.1 Pseudophryne corroboree
ATTGAGATTGATAGGGAGAGGACGTGGCTGGCGTCCTCTCCGTTTAGATTAGATTAGAGAGTCAGAGACACTTGAGTTGATTTACTAATTTGGGGAGCATTAGGAGGAGTACTCAGTACAGTGCAGCAGAGTTTTGCTGATAGTGTGACTGACCACCAGTTTAATTTTAATCGGTTCTCTGCCTGAAAAAAAACGATACACAGTCACATACCATATCTGTGCTCAGCCTCAGTGTGCTGCATGATAATATGATAATGATAATATATCATCTATGTATGTATTATATCTGACTGTGCTGAGTGCTCACTGCCAGTGCTGCTCACACAGCTTAATTGTGGGGGAGACTGGGGAGCAGTTATAGCAGGAGTACAGTGCACACTTTTGCTGCCAGTGTGACCACTGACCACCAGTATATTGTCTGCCTGAAAAAGTTAAACAAACACTCCTGTGGTGTTTTTTTTTATTTATTCTATAAACGCATTCTGCTGACAGTGTCCAGCAGGTCCGTCATTCATTATATTATATAAATATTTACCTGCAGTAGTGTTATATTTTTTTTGTTCATCTCTATCATCTTTATCGTCTCTATATTAGCAGACGCAGTACGGTAGTCCACGGCTGTAGCTACCTCTGTGTCGTCAGTGCTCGTCCATAATTGTATACCTACCTGTGGTGGGTGTTTTTTTTTTCTATCTTCTTCATACTAGTAGTTCAGCAGTCTGCTGACAGCGTCCAGCAGGTCCGTCATTATATATTATATATACCTGCAGTAGTGATATATATATATTTTTTATATCATTATCATCTCTATACTAGCAGACGCAGTACGGTAGTCCACGGCTGTGGCTACCTCTGTGTCGTCAGTGCTCGTCCATAATTGTATACCTACCTGTGGTGGGGTTTTTTTTTTCTATCTTCTTCATACTAGTAGTTCAGCAGTCTGCTGTCAGCGTCCAGCAGGTCCGTCATTATATATTATATATACCTGCAGTAGTGATATATATATATATATATTTTATATCATTATCATCTCTATATTAGCAGACGCAGTACGGTAGTCCACGGCTGTGGCTACCTCTGTGTCGTCAGTGCTCGTCCATAATTGTATACCTACCTGTGGTGGGGTTTTTTTTTTCTATCTTCTTCATACTAGTAGTTCAGCAGTCTGCTGACAGCGTTCAGCAGGTCCGTCATTATATATTATATATACCTGCAGTAGTGATATATATATATATTTTTTATATCATTATCATCTCTATACTAGCAGACGCAGTATGGTAGTCCACGGCTGTGGCTACCTCTGTGTCGTCAGTGCTCGTCCATAATTGTATACCTACCTGTGGTGGGGTTTTTTTTTTCTATCTTCTTCATACTAGTAGTTCAGCAGTCTGCTGACAGCGTCCAGCAGGTCCGTCATTATATATTATATATATATACCTGCAGTAGTGATATATATATATTTTTTATATCATTATCATCTCTATACTAGCAGACGCAGTACGGTAGTCCACGGCTGTAGCTACCTCTGTGTCGTCAGTCACTCGTCATCCATAAGTATACTAGTATCCATCCATCTCCATTGTTTACCTGAGGTGCCTTTTAGTTGTGCCTATTAAAATATGGAGAACAAAAATGTTGAGGTTCCAAAAATAGGGAAAGATCAAGATCCACTTCCACCTCGTGCTGAAGCTGCTGCCACTAGTCATGGCCGAGACGATGAAATTCCATCAACGTCGTCTGCCAAGGCCGATGCCCAATGTCATAGTACAGAGCATGTAAAATCCAAAACACAAAATATCAGTAAAAAAAGGACTCAAAAATCTAAAATAAAATCGTTTGAGGAGAAGCGTAAACTTGCCAATATGACATTTACCACACGGAGTGGCAAGGAACGGCTGAGGCCCTGGCCTATGTTCATGGCTAGTGGTTCAGCTTCACATGAGGATGGAAGCACTCAGCCTCTCGCTAGAAAAATGAAAAGACTTAAGCTGGCAAAAGCACAGCAAAGAACTGTGCGTTCTTCGAAATCACAAATCCACAAGGAGAGTCCAATTGTGTCGGTTGCGATGCCTGACCTTCCCAACACTGGACGTGAAGAGCATGCGCCTTCCACCATTTGCACGCCCCCTGCAAGTGCTGGAAGGAGCACCCGCAGTCCAGTTCCTGATAGTCAGATTGAAGATGTCAGTGTTGAAGTACACCAGGATGAGGAGGATATGGGTGTTGCTGGCGCTGGGGAGGAAATTGACAAGGAGGATTCTGATGGTGAGGTGGTTTGTTTAAGTCAGGCACCCGGGGAGACACCTGTTGTCCGTGGGAGGAATATGGCCATTGACATGCCTAGTGAAAATACCAAAAAAATCAGCTCTTCGGTGTGGAAGTATTTCAACAGAAATGCGGACAACAGGTGTCAAGCCGTGTGTTGCCTTTGTCAAGCTGTAATAAGTAGGGGTAAGGACGTTAACCACCTCGGAACATCCTCCCTTATACGTCACCTGCAGCGCATTCATCATAAGTCAGTGACAAGTTCAAAAACTTTGGGCGACAGCGGAAGCAGTCCACTGACCAGTAAATCCCTTCCTCTTGTAACCAAGCTCACGCAAACCACCCCACAAACTCCCTCAGTGTCAATTTCCTCCTTCCCCAGGAATGCCAATAGTCCTGCAAGCCATGTCACTGGCAATTCTGACGAGTCCTCTCCTGCCTGGGATTCCTCCGATGCATCCTTGAGTGTAACGCCTACTGCTGCTGGCGCTGCTGTTGTTGCTGCTGGGAGTCGATGGTCATCCCAGAGGGGAAGTCGTAAGACCACTTTTACTACTTCCACCAAGCAATTGACTGTCCAACAGTCCTTTGCGAGGAAGATGAAATATCACAGCAGTCATCCTGCTGCAAAGCGGATAACTGAGGCCTTGGCATCCTGGGCGGTGAGAAACGTGGTTCCGGTATCCATCATTACTGCAGAGCCAACTATAGACTTGTTTGAGGTACTGTGTCCCCGGTACCAAATACCATCTAGGTTCCATTTCTCTAGGCAGGCGATACCGAAAATGTACACAGACCTCAGAAAAAGACTCACCAGTGTCCTAAAAAATGCAGTTGTACCCAATGTCCACTTAACCACGGACATGTGGACAAGTGGAGCAGGGCAGACTCAGGACTATATGACTGTGACAGCCCACTGGGTAGATGTATTGACTCCCGCAGCAAGAACAGCAGCGGCGGCACCAGTAGCAGCATCTCGCAAACGCCAACTCTTTCCTAGGCAGGCTACGCTTTGTATCACCGCTTTCCAGAATACGCACACAGCTGAAAACCTCTTACGGCAACTGAGGAAGATCATCGCAGAATGGCTTACCCCAATTGGACTCTCCTGTGGATTTGTGGCATCGGACAACGCCAGCAATATTGTGCGTGCATTATATCTGGGCAAATTCCAGCACGTCCCATGTTTTGCACATACCTTGAATTTGGTGGTGCAGAATTATTTAAAAAACGAGAGGGGCGTGCAAGAGATGCTGTCGGTGGCCAGAAGAATTGCGGGACACTTTCGGCGTACAGGCACCATGTACAGAAGACTGGAGCAACACCAAAAACGCCCGAACCTGCCCTGCCATCATCTGAAGCAAGAAGTGGTAACGAGGTGGAATTCAACCCTCTATATGCTTCAGAGGTTGGAGGAGCAGCAAAAGGCCATTCAAGCCTATACATCTGGCCATGATATAGGCAAAGGAGGTGGAATGCACCTGTCTCAAGCGCAGTGGAGAATGATTTCAACGTTGTGCAAGGTTCTGCAACCTTTTAAACTTGCCACACGTGAAGTCAGTTCAGACACTGCCAGCCTGAGTCAGGTCATTCCCCTCATCAGGCTTTTGCAGAAGAAGCTGGAGACATTGAAGGAGGAGCTAAGAAAGAGCGATTCCGCTAGGCATGTGGGACTTGTGGATGGAGCCCTTCATTCGCTTAACCAGGATTCACGGGTGGTCAATCTGTTGAAATCAGAGCACTACATTTTGGCCACCGTGCTCGATCCTAGATTTAAAACCTACGTTGTATCTCTCTTTCCGGCAGGCACAAGTCTGCAGGGGTTCAAAGACCTGCTGGTGAGAAAATTATCAAGTCAAGTGGAACTTGATCGGTCAACAGCTCCTCCTTCACATTCTCCCGCAATTGGGGGTGCGAGGAAAAGGCTCAGAATTCCGAGCCCACCCGCTGGCGGTGATGCAGGGCAGTCTGGAGCGACTGCTGATGCTGACATCTGGTCCGGACTGAAGGACCTGACAACGATTACGGACATGTCGTCTACTGTCACTGCATATGATTCTCTCACCATTGAAAGAATGGTGGAGGATTATATGAGTGACCGCATCCAAGTAGGCACGTCAGACAGTCCGTACGTATACTGGCAGGAAAAAGAGGCAATTTGGAGGCCCTTGCACAAACTGGCTTTATTCTACCTAAGTTGCCCTCCCACAAGTGTGTATTCCGAAAGAGTGTTTAGTGCCGCCGCTCACCTTGTCAGCAATCGGCGTACGAGGTTACTTCCAGAAAATGTGGAGAAGATGATGTTCATTAAAATTAATTATAATCAATTCCTCCGTGGAGACATTGACCAGCAGCAATTGCCTCCACAAAGTACACAGGGAGCTGAGATGGTGGATTCCAGTGGGGACGAATTGATAATCTGTGAGGAGGGGGATGTACACAGTGATGAATCGGAGGATGATGATGAGGTGGACATCTTGCCTCTGTAGAGCCAGTTTGTGCAAGGAGAGATTAATTGCTTCTTTTTTGGTGGGGGTCCAAACCAACCCGTCATTTCAGTCACAGTCGTGTGGCAGACCCTGTCACTGAAATGATGGGTTGGTTAAAGTGTGCATGTCCTGTTTATACAACATAAGGGTGGGTGGGAGGGCCCAAGGACAATTCCATCTTGCACCTCTTTTTTCTTTAATTTTTCTTTGCGTCATGTGCTGTTTGGGGAGTAGTTTTTTGAAGGGTCAGCCTGCGTGACACTGCAGTGCCACTCCTAGATGGGCCAGGTGTTTGTGTCGGCCACAAGGGTCGCTTAGCTTACTCACACAGCTACCTCATTGCGCCTCTTTTTTTCTTTGCGTCATGTGCTGTTTGGGGAGTAGTTTTTTGAAGGGCCAGCCTGCGTGACACTGCAGTGCCACTCCTAGATGGGCCAGGTGTTTGTGTCGGCCACTTGGGTCGCTGAGCTTAGTCACACAGCTACCTCATTGCGCCTCTTTTTTTCTTTGCGTCATGTGCTGTTTGGGGAGTGTTTTTTGGAAGGGCCATCCTGCGTAACACTGCAGTGCCACTCATAGATGGGCCAGGTGTTTGTGTCGGCCACTTGGGTCGCTGAGCTTAGTCATCCAGCGACCTCGGTGCAAATTTTAGGACTAAAAATAATATTGTGAGGTGTGAGGTATTCAGAATAGACTGTAAATAAGTGTAAATTATGGTTATTGAGGTTGATAATACTATGGGATCAAAATGACCCCCAAATTCAATGATTTAAGCTGTTTTTTAGGTTTTTTTGAAAAATACACCCGAATCCAAAACACACCCGAATCCGACAAAAAAAATTCGGTGAGGTTTTGCCAAAACGCATTCGAACCCAAAACACGGCCGCGGAACCGAATCCAAAACCAAAACACAAAACCCGAAAAATGTCCGGTGCACATCTCTAATATACACACACACACACACACACACACACACACACACACACACACACACACACACACACACACACACACACACACACACACACACACACACATATACACTGTGTATATATTATAAATATACAGTGAGGCAAAAAAGTGTTTGGATAGCCACCGATTGTGCAAAGTTGACCCACTTAAAAAGATGAGAGAGGTCTGTAATTTCCATCATAGGTACACTTCAACTGTGAGAGACAGAATCTGAAAAAAAAAAACCTAGGAAATCACATTGTATGATTTTGAAACAATTTATTTGTATATTCTTGCGGAAAATAAATATTTGGACAATCAAAAAGTTCAACTCAATACTTTGTAATATAGGTGGTCATTCCGAGTTGTTCGCTCGCTAGCAGTTTTTAGCAGCCGTGCAAACGCTATGCCGCCTCCCACTGGGAGTGTATTTTAGCTTAGCAGAAGTGCGAACGAAAGATCACAGAGCGGCTACAAAGTTTTTTTGTGCAGTTTCAGAGTAGCTCAAAACCTACTCAGCGGTTGCGATCACTTCAGACTGTTTAGTTCCTGTTCTGACGTCACAAACACGCCCTGCGTTCGCCCAGCCACACCTACGTTTTTCCAGGCACGCCTGCATTTTTTCGAAAACTCCCTGAAAACGGTCAGTTGACACCCAGAAACGGCCACTTCATGTCAATCATTTTGTGGCAACCAGTGCGACTGAAATGCTTCGCTAGACCCTGTGTGAAACTACATCGTTCGTTGTAATAGTACGTCATGCGTGCGTATTGTGCCGCATGTGCAGAAGTGCCTTTTTTTGCCTCATCGCTGCAAAGTGAACGAATGCAGCTAGCGATCAACTAGGAATGACCCCCAAAACCTTGGTTGGCAATTACAAAGGTCAAATGTTTCCTGTAGTTCTAGACCAGGTTTGCACACACTGAAGCAGGTATTTTGGCCCACTCTTCCATGCAGATCTTCTCTAGATCTGTCATGTTTTGGGACTGTCGCTGGGCCACACTGACTTTCAACTCCCTCCACAGGTTTTCTATTGGGTTGAGGTCTAGAGACTGGCTAGGCCACTCCGGGACCTTGAAATGCTTCTTACGGAACCACTCCTTAGTTGCCCGGGCGGTGTGTTTGGGGTTATTGTCATGCTGGAAGACCCAGCCACGTTCCATCTTCAATGCTCTTACTGAGAGAAAGAGGTTTTTGCCCAAAATCTCACGATACATGGCCCCATTCATCCTCTCCTTAATACGGATCAGTCGTCCTGTCCCCTTTGCAGAAAAGCAGCCCCAAAGCATGATGTTTCCACCCCCATGCTTCACAGTGGGTATGGTGTTCTTGGGATGCCATTCATCATTCTTCTCCCTCCAAACACGGCAAGTGGAGTTTATACCAAAAAGTTAGATTTTGCTTTCATCTGACCACATTCCATTCTCCCAATCCTCCTCTGGATCATCCAGATGGTCACTGGCAAAGTTTAGAAGAGCCTGGACATGTGCTGGCTTAAGCAGGGGGATCTTTCGGGCACTGCAGGATTTCAATCCACAACGATGTAGTGTGTTACTAATGGTAACCTTTGTGACTGTGGTCCCAGCTCTCTAGAGGTCATTGACCAGGTCCCCCCGTGTAGTTCTGGGCTGATTCCTCACCGTTCTCAAGATCATTGATACCCCACGAGGTGAGATCTTGCATGGAGCCCCAGGTCGAGGGAGATTGTCAGTGATCTTGTATTTCTTTCATTTTTTAATAATTGCGCCAACAGTTGATCTCTTCTCACCAAGCTGCTTGCCTATTATCGAGTAGCTCATCCCAGCCTTGTGCAGCTCTACAATTTTGTCCCTGGTGTCCTTAGACCGCTCTCTGGTCTTGACCATGGTGGATAGGTAGCAGTCTGACTGTGTGGTGTGGACAGGTGTATACAGATAACCAGTTCAAACAGGTGCCATTAATACAGGTAACGAGTGGAGGATAGAAGAGCTTCTTAAATAAGAAGTAACAGGTCTGTGAGAGCCACAAATCTTGCTGCTTGGTAGGTGTCCAAATATTTATTTTCCGCAAAAATATACAAGTAAATTGTTTAAAAATCATACAATGTGATTTCCTGGTTTTTTTTTCTTCAGATTCTGTCTCACTGTTGAAGTGTACCTGTGATGTTAGTGTATTAGAATGCTTAATATTTGTAGACACTCCCTTAGTAATATGTGTAAGCCTGAATCTTCAGTGATGGTCCCTGGGACCAGGGGCATGCTGAGAAGTGGGTGGTCCAGTGTGCAGTGTGCCTGGAGTTGGTGATGGAATAAACAGCACAGCAGTGAACTCACATGTCTCTGTGTCCTGATGACTGGATTTATAAACATATGAACAAAACAGTGCATATGATGGAAATTACAGACCTCTCTCATCTTTTTAAGTGGGTCAACTTGCAGAATCGGTGGCTGTCAAAATACCCCTACCACAAACTCCTAATGCCTCTAACACAAACATAGGCATAAGCACAGTACTCATGGTCAGAATATCACAGTGGGCCTAATTCTGAGTTGATCGCAGCATCAAGTTTGTTAGCAATTGGGCAAAACCATGTGCACTGCAGGGGAGGCAGATATAACATGTGCAGAGAGAGTTAGATTTGGGTGGGTTATATTGTTTCTGTGCAGGGTAAATACTGGCTGCTTTATTTTTACACTGCAATTTAGATTTCCGTTTAATACACCCCACCCAAATCTAACTCTCTCTGCACGTGTTATATCTGTCCCCCCTGCAGTGCACTTGGTTTTGCCCAATTGCTAACAAACTTGATGCTGCGATCAACTCAGAATTAGGCCCAGTGTCTCTTAACAGGCCTCCTGTCTGTTCCCTCCAGGTAAAGCCCTGACACACTTTATTAACCTCTACAGGTGCAAGCACTAATTAGCTGGATCTTAGGCTGAAGACATATAAACCCAAAATAGACCTAATGGATGGAGCCTGCCCTCTCCCTCCATCCACAAACCCTTGAACCCTAAACCAGCTTTTAATAAATACTATATATATGAGATCAGCGGGTTCGGATTTACTTGGTTCTTTACGCCAGAATTTCATATTTTCTGGATTTTTCTTATTGGCTAACCAAAACACGTGACGTCTGATAGCCAATAAGGAGATTCGGGTAAATCCGAGTAAAACCGAACCCACTCATCTCTAATTATATATATATATATATATATATATATATATACTTGTCCAAATGGTTCGGCACTCACCCTTCCTAAAGTAATGTGCTCCGGTGCCTTCTGAAATTACTCATACTGAAGAGTCCTTGCAGGCAGCGGCACTCGAAGACTGACACAGGCAGTAGTGGTGTTCAAAAAAAACAATTTAATGCCTCACATCAACTCCAACGTTTCTGGGCAGTCTAGCCCCTTTGTCAAGGTGCAAAAGATATATATACGTATACAGTATATATTAGTGGTGAGACAGGGTTAGTTTCACCAGGGAATGCATTATTTCCATGGTCACAACTTCCCTATAGGGGGTTAAAAAAAAAGCCGCCCAGCCTCAGAGAAAGTGCTTTGCAGCTCAGTAAAAGAACTTGGTTCAGTGCAAAGCCCGGATAGGGGCTCTGAGGTGTGGTTGAGGCAGAGAAGGGTGGGTTCTAAACCACACGGTTCTGGTCCAGGTTTTTGGACCTTCCCAGCCACAGCTGAGAATTGGTCTAACTGTACTGGCAGGGATTTGAACCCTGCAAAGTTTACTGCTCAACACACTGGTGCCGATAAGCGGCCAGCGAGTAGGGAACATTTCCCCTAGTGCTAGGGACTTGAACCATTAGTGCCCAGAGGCACTGAGAGACCGTGCATACAGTCAGCGGATTGCTGCCTGTATGCCATTAAATACTCGCACAAACTCTGTATACTGCCTGCTGTGTCCTGACTAACAGCAACCTTGTTACAATAATATGTATATATATATATATATATATATAAAACACACACACATATATATATATATATATATATACATACATACATACACATATACATATACACACACTGCTCAAAAAAATAAAGGGAACACTTAAACAACACAATGTAACTCCAAGTCTGTGAAGTCAAACTGTCCACTTAAGAAGCAACGCTGATTGACAATCAATTTCACATGCTGTTGTGCAAATGGAATAGACAACAGGTGGAAATTATAGGCAAGTAGCAAGACACCCCCAATAAAGTAGTTGTTCTGCAGGTGGTGACCACAGACCACTTCTCAGCTCCTCTGCTTTCTGGCTGATGTTTTGGTCACTTTTGAAAGCTGGTGGTAGCTTGAGACGGAGTCTACAACACACACAAGTGGCTCAGGTAGTGCAGCTCATCCAGGATGGCACATCAATGCGAGCTGTGGCAAGAAGATTTGCTGTGTCCGTCAGCGTTGTGTCCAGAGCATGGAGGCGCTACCAGGAGACAATCCAGTACATCAGGAGACGTGGAGGAGGCCGTAGGAGGGCAACAACCCAGCAGCAGGACTGCTACCTCCGCCTTTGTGCAAGGAGGAACAGGAGGAGCACTGCCAGAGCCCTGCAAAATGACCTCCAGCAAGCCACAAATGTGCATGTGTCTACTCAAACGATCAGAATATCATGAGGGTGGTATGAGGGCCCAACGTCCACAGGTGGGGGTTGTGCTTACAGCCCAACACCGTGCAGGACGTTTGGCATTTGCCAGAGAACACCAAGATTGGCAAATTCGCCACTGGCGCCCTGTGCTCTTCACAGATGAAAGCAGGTTCTCACTGAGCACATGTGAAAGAAGTGACAGAGTCTGGAGACGCCAAAGAGAACGTTCTGCTGACTGCAACATCCTTCAGCATGACCGGTTTGGCAGTGGGTCGGTAATGGTGTGGGGTGGCATTTCTTTGGGGGGCCGCACAGCCCTCCATGTGCTCGCCAAAGGTAGCCTGACTGCCATTAGGTACCGAGATGAGATCCTCAGACCCTTTGTGAGACCATATGCTGGTGCGGTTGGCCCTGGGTTCCTCCTAATGCAAGACAATGCTAGACCTCATGTGGCTGGAGTGTGTCAGCAGTTCCTGCAAGATGAAGGTATTGATGCTATGGACTTGCCCGCCCGTTCCCCAGACCTGAATCCAATTGAGCACATCTGGGACATCATGTCTCGCTCCATCCACCAACGCCACGTTGCACCACAGACTGTCCAGGAGTTGGCGGATGCTTTAGTCCAGGTCTGGGAGGAGATCTCTCAGGAGACCATCCGCCACCTCATCAGGAGCATGCCCAGGCGTTGTAGGGAGGTCATACAGGCACGTGGAGGCCACACACACTACTGAGCCTCATTTTGACTTGTTTTAAGGACATTACATCAAAGTTGGATCAGCCTGTAGTGTGTTTTTCCACTGTAATTTTGAGTGTGACTCCAAATCCAGACCTCCATAGGTTAATAAATTTGATTTCAATTGATCATTTGTGTGATTTTGTTGTCATCACATTCAACTATGTAAAGAACAAAGTATTTAATAAGAATATTTCATTCATTCAGATCTAGGATGTGTTGTTTAAGTGTTCCCTTTATTTTTTTGAGCAGTGTGTGTGTGTGTGTGTGTATATATATATATATATATACATATATATATATATATACATACACACACACTATATATACCTCCGGCCGTGAGCCGTGTCTAATGTGCAGCCTTCATGAATTTGGTGATTACTCTAAGTAAGTGACATTTCTGTGGGGCATATTTTGGTATGTTATATACTTTTGATGGTGAGTGAGGGATTTCTTCCTGTATTTACAGTTTGTTCCTTGTTCCTGGATGCCTCCGTTGTGATCAGCCAGGCACTGCACGTGAGTGTATTTACCAGGATGTTTAGGTATACATTGGCATTCTTGAATGAGCTACTGCTGTGTTCATTTGTATTGTAAATGTTATACTCAGTGTTGTATTTTGTTTAGTGTCCTATGCTTGTACCTCTGGAGACTACAGCACCAAGGCTATCTTTTGGTTATGAACAGTAATTGGATGATCCAGGTAATTAAGTGTGTTTGGTATATCATATCCATCCATACATCGGTAGTGTATCATTATGGGTTATTATTCAGAGTATGTTAGATGCCTATTGTCTATTTGGAATCTTTTGCCCTATGCCTATGGTCCATACATATGGATTTACATCAATATAATTGATATAGCATATATTCCTGTGGAATGGGTTAGAACTTTGAACACATGGGGATGATTTGATTGGAGATTATGGGCTAGCAGTGACAATTAGAGCTAACTTTTGGGGATGTATACTCCATTATGAATATATATAAAAATAAGGACATATATGTATGAAATGTTACCATCTTTTGGGGTCTGGGAGGCTGAGTCTTTTTTTCTATTTTTTGTTTCCACTAGACGTGTTTTGTATATACACATGCTAATCTGAAATTGTGAGCACCGTACAGCCTTCCTTGAGAAAGATTCCTTATTGGGATCGAAACACTGATGCACATGAGGCTACAATAAATGATGAAAACAAGTTCGAAGACCTTTGTTTATTTGTGAGAGTGCACCCTCCACCATGTGGAACTTTTCGCTATATTTGTAGACATTACTATGTTCTGTTGGGAGCACCCACTTTGGAATTTCAATGAGAGTGCAAGACTTTCTGGTATGTAATTGTTGAAGACTTTTCTTCTTCTTTTAGAGATCACATGGCCAATCATCGGTCTTCTATTCATTCTGCCCTGTACAACTGATAAGCCTGTTGCTCGCTATTTTTTAGAGTCTAAACACCAGGTAGCCAGTTTAAAGTAAGTTAGCTCTCTGTCTGGATGTGTTTTAGTAATAGCCTTTATCATGAGGCCTACTGTGACAAATTACATGGCCCTATGTGGGCACTGCTATTATGTAGTGTTAGGACTGCTGATATCGGAGAAGCCGTGAAGTGGCTTAGCAGCTTAAACATGCGTTTGCAAACATGTGTGACTAATTTTCTGAATTTCTATTACCAGATAGGTTCAGGTATGGTTACAGGTAATTTTTAGTGTGCTGAAGGGAAATTTAGGGGTGGGGATTTGCACCCTCCCCCTGTCTGTTGTTTGTCTGTGACCCCTCCCCCTTTCCAGCACCTGATACATAATTATCTCCAGGAATGACCGAGCAACTACCATTTTTTGTCAGCCAGTTTAAAGTGCAAGCTAATTGACTGGGTACCACCTCTTATTACAGGAGGGGGCCGTGCGCTTAAGTTAAAACAACGTGAATGTTTCTGGATTAATGAGTTCGATACAGTGGCCCCTAGGGTATATGTGGAGTTTGGGGTTCGTGAATTTTTGTTTTTCTATGCATACACTTGTACGTGCATGAATTCGTGCATTTGAAGTAGTGATGAGCGGGTTCGGATCCTCGGGATCCGAACCCGCCCGAACTTCACCTTTTTTTTCACGGGTCCGAGCGACTCGGATCCTCCCGCCTTGCTCGGTTAACCCGAGCGTGCCCGAACGTCATCATCCCGCTGTCGGATTCTCGCGAGATTCGGATTCTATATAAGGAGCCGCGCGTCGCCGCCATTTTCACACATGCATTGAGATTGATAGGGAGAGGACGTGGCTGGCGTCCTCTCCGTTATAGTAGAAGAAAAGAGTAAAGAGACTGAGTGACTTATAATTGTGGGGAGGATTGGGGACGGGGAGCAGCTGTTGGAGTACAGTGCAGGGTTTTGATTATACCACCAGTGAGTTTAATCCTTTGTTTCTCTGCCTGAAAAAAACGCTCCACCATATCTGTGCTCACTCAGTGTTCTGCACTGCTGCATGATATATCTGTGCTGAGTGCACTGCTCAGTGCTCACACTGCCTAATTGTGGGGACTGGGGAGCAGTTATAGCAGGAGTACAGTGTACAGTTTTGCTGACAGTGACCACCAGTCCAGTATACGTTTGTCTGCCTGAAAAACACTCCTGTGGTGGCTTTTTTTTTCTTCATACTAGTTTAGCAGTCTGCTGACAGTGTCCACCAGGTCCGTTATTATTATACAGTATATTTATTATATCTATTAGCAGTACGGTAGGCCACGGCTGTACCTACCTCTGTGTCGTCAGTGCACTCGTCGTCCATAAGTAATATAATACTATACTATCCATCCATCTACATTGTATACCTGTGGTGGCTTTTTTTTCTTCATACTAGTTTAGCAGTCTGCTGACAGTGTCCACCAGGTCCGTTATTATTATACAGTATATTATATATATATAGCAGTACGGTAGGCCACGGCTGTACCTACCTCTGTGTCGTCAGTGCACTCGTCGTCCATAAGTAATATAATACTATACTATCCATCCATCTACATTGTATACCTGTGGTGGCTTTTTTTTCTTCATACTAGTTTAGCAGTCTGCTGACAGTGTCCACCAGGTCCGTTATTATTATACAGTATATTATATATATATATAGCAGTACGGTAGGCCACAGCTGTACCTACCTCTGTGTCGTCAGTGCACTCGTCGTCCATAAGTAATATAATACTAATACTATACTATCCATCCATCTACATTGTATACCTGTGGTGGCTTTTTTTTCCTTCATACTAGTTTAGCAGTCTGCTGACAGTGTCCACCAGGTCCGTTATTATTATACAGTATATTATATATATATAGCAGTACGGTAGGCCACGGCTGTACCTACCTCTGTGTCGTCAGTGCACTCGTCGTCCATAAGTAATATAATACTATACTATCCATCCATCTACATTGTATACCTGTGGTGGCTTTTTTTTTCTTCATACTAGTTTAGCAGTCTGCTGACAGTGTCCACCAGGTCCGTTATTATTATACAGTATATTATATATATATAGCAGTACGGTAGGCCACGGCTGTACCTACCTCTGTGTCGTCAGTGCACTCGTCATCCATAAGTAATATAATACTATACTATCCATCCATCTACATTGTATACCTGTGGTGGCTTTTTTTTTCTTCATACTAGTTTAGCAGTCTGCTGACAGTGTCCACCAGGTCCGTTATTATTATACAGTATATTATATATATATATATATATATATAGCAGTACGGTAGGCCACGGCTGTACCTACCTCTGTGTCGTCAGTGCACTCGTCGTCCATAAGTAATATAATACTATACTATCCATCCATCTACATTGTATACCTGTGGTGGCTTTTTTTTCCTTCATACTAGTTTAGCAGTCTGCTGACAGTGTCCACCAGGTATGTTATTATTATACAGTATATTATATATATATATATATAGCAGTACGGTAGGCCACGGCTGTACCTACGTCTGTGTCGTCAGTGCACTCGTCGTCCATAAGTAATATAATACTATACTATCCATCCATCTACATTGTATACCTGTGGTGGCTTTTTTTTTCTTCATACTAGTTTAGCAGTCTGCTGACAGTGTCCACCAGGTACGTTATTATTATACAGTATATTATATATATATATAGCAGTACGGTAGGCCACGGCTGTACCTACCTCTGTGTCGTCAGTGCACTCGTCGTCCATAAGTAATATAATACTATACTATCCATCCATCTACATTGTATACCTGTGGTGGCTTTTTTTTTCTTCATACTAGTTTAGCAGTCTGCTGACAGTGTCCACCAGGTCCGTTATTATTATACAGTATATTATATATATATATATAGCAGTATGGTAGGCCACGGCTGTACCTACCTCTGTGTCGTCAGTGCACTCGTCGTCCATAAGTAATATAATACTATACTAGTATCCATCCATCTACATTGTATACCTGTGGTGGCTTGTTTTTTCTTCACACTAGTTTAGCAGTCTGCTGACAGTGTCCACCAGGTCCGTTATTATTATACAGTATATTATATATATATATAGCAGTACGGTAGGCCACGGCTGTACCTACCTCTGTGTCGTCAGTGCACTCGTCGTCCATAAGTAATATAATACTATACTATCCATCCATCTACATTGTATACCTGTGGTGGCTTTTTTTTCCTTCATACTAGTTTAGCAGTCTGCTGACAGTGTCCACCAGGTCCGTTATTATATTATACAGTATATTATATATATATATATAGCAGTACGGAAGGCCACGGCTGTACCTACCTCTGTGTCGTCAGTCGTCCTCCATAAGTAATATAATACTAGACTATCCATCCATCTACATTGTATACCTGTGGTGGCTTTTAGTTGTGCGCATTAAAATATGGAGAACAAAAATGTGGAGGTTAAAAAAATAGGGAAAGATCAAGATCCACTTCCACCTCGTGCTGAAGCTGCTGCCACTAGTCATGGCCAAGACAATGAAATGCCATCAACGTCGTCTGCCAAGGCCGATGCCCAATGTCATAGTACAGAGCATGTAAAATCCAAAACACAAAAGATCAGTAAAATGACCCAAAAATCAAAATTAAAAGCGTCTGAGGAGAAGCATAAACTTGCCAATATGCCATTTACGACACGGAGTGGCAAGGAACGGCTGAGGCCCTGGCCTATGTTCATGAGTAGTGGTTCAGCTTCACATGAGGATGGAAGCACTCATCCTTTCGCTAGAAAAAAGAAAAGACTTAAGCTGGCAAAAGCACAGCAAAGAACTGTGCGTTCTTCGAAATCACAAATCCCAAAGGAGAGTCCAATTGTGTCGGTTGCGATGCCTGACCTTCCCAACACTGGACGGGAAGAGCTTGCGCCTTCCACCATTTGCACGCCCCATGCAAGTGCTGGAAGGAGCACCCGCAGTCCAGTTCCTGATAGTCAAATTGAAGATGTCACTGTTGAAGTACACCAGGATGAGGATATGGGTGTTGCTGGCGCTGGGGAGGAAATTGAAAAGGAGGATTCTGATGGTGAGGTATTTTGTTTAAGTCAGGCACCCGGGGAGACACCTGTTGTCCGTGGGAGGAATATGGCCATTGACATGCCTGGTCAAAATACAAAAAAAATCAGCTCTTCAGTGTGGAATTATTTCAACAGAAATGCGGACAACTGGTGTCAAGCCGTGTGTTGCCTTTGTCAAGCTGTAATAAGTAGGGGTAAGGACGTTAACCACCTCGGAACATCCTCCCTTATACGTCACCTGCAGCGCATTCATAATAAGTCAGTGACAAGTTCAAAAACTTTGGGCGACAGCGGAAGCAGTCCACTGACCAGTAAATGCCTTCCTCTTGTAACCAAGCTCGCGCAAACCACACCACCAACTCCCTCAGTGTCAATTTCCTCCTTACCCAGGAAAGCCAATAGTCCTGCAGGCCATGTCACTGGCAAGTCTGACGAGTCCTCTCCTACCTGGGATTCCTCCGATGCATCCTTGAGTGTAACGCCTACTGCTGCTGGCGCTGCTGTTGTTGCTGCTGGGAGCCGATCGTCATCCCAGAGGGGAAGTCGGAAGACCACTTGTACTACTTCCAGTAAGCAATTGACTGTCCAACAGTCCTTTGCGAGGAAGATGAAATATCACAGCAGTCATCCTGTTGCAAAGCGGATAACTCAGGCCTTGACAACTATGTTGGTGTTAGACGTGCGTCCAGTATCCGCCGTTAGTTCACGGGGAACTAGACAATTGCTTGAGGTAGTGTGCCCCCGTTACCAAATACCATCTAGGTTCCACTTCTCTAGGCAGGCGATACTGAGAATGTACACGGACCTCAGAAAAAGACTCACCAGTGTCCTAAAAAATGCAGTTGTACCCAATGTCCACTTAACCACGGACATGTGGACAAGTGGAGCAGGGCAGACTCAGGACTACATGACTGTGACAGCCCACTGGGTAGATGCATTGCCTCCCGCTGCAAGAACAGCAGCAGCGGCACCAGTAGCAGCATCTCGCAAACGCCAACTCGTTCCTAGGCAGGCTACGCTTTGTATCACCGCTTTCCAGAATACGCACACAGCTGAAAACCTCTTACGGCAACTGAGGAAGATCATCGCAGAATGGCTTACCCCAATTGGACTCTCCTGGGGATTTGTGGCATCGGACAATGCCAGCAATATTGTGCGTGCATTACATCTGGGCAAATTCCAGCACGTCCCATGTTTTGCACATACCTTGAATTTGGTGGTGCAGAATTATTTAAAAAACGACAGGGGCGTGCAAGAGATGCTGTCGGTGGCCAGAAGAATTGCGGGCCACTTTCGGCGTACAGGCACCGCGTACAGAAGACTGGAGCACCACCAAAAACACCTGAACCTGCCCTGCCATCATCTGAAGCAAGAGGTGGTAACGAGGTGGAATTCAACCCTCTATATGCTTCAGAGGATGGAGGAGCAGCAAAAGGCCATTCAAGCCTATACATCTGCCCACGATATAGGCAAAGGAGGTGGAATGCACCTGTCTCAAGCGCAGTGGAGAATGATTTCAACGTTGTGCAAGGTTCTGCAACCTTTTGAACTTGCCACACGTGAAGTCAGTTCAGACACTGCCAGCCTGAGTCAGGTCATTCCCCTCATCAGGCTTTTGCAGAAGAAGCTGGAGGCATTGAAGGAGGAGCTAAAACAGAGCGATTCCGCTAGGCATGTGGGACTTGTGGATGGAGCCCTTCATTCGCTTAACCAGGATTCACGTGTGGTCAATCTGTTGAAATCAGAGCACTACATTTTGGCCACCGTGCTCGATCCTAGATTTAAAACCTACCTTGGATCTCTCTTTACGGCAGACACAAGTCTGCAGAGGTTCAAAGACCTGTTGGTGAGAAAATTGTCAAGTCAAGCGGAACGCGACCCGTCAACATCTCCTCCTTCACATTCTCCCGCAACTGGGGGTGCGAGGAAAAGGCTACGAATTCCGAGCCCACCCGCTGGCGGTGATGCAGGGCAGTCTGGAGCGACTGCTGATGCTGACATCTGGTCCGGACTGAAGGACCTGCCAACGATTACTGACATGTCGTCTACTGTCACTGCATATGATTCTCTCACCATTGAAAGAATGGTGGAGGATTATATGAGTGATCGCATCCAAGTAGGCACGTCAGACAGTCCGTACGTATACTGGCAGGAAAAAGAGGCAATTTGGAGGCCCTTGCACAAACTGGCTTTATTCTACCTAAGTTGCCCTCCCTCCAGTGTGTACTCCGAAAGAGTGTTTAGTGCCGCCACTCACCTTGTCAGCAATCGGCGTTACTTCCAGAAAATGTGGAGAAGATGATGTTCATTAAAATGAATTATAATCAATTCCTCCATGGAGACATTCACCAGCAGCAATTGCCTCCAGAAAGTATACGGGGACCTGAGATGGTGGATTCCAGTGGGGACGAATTAATAATCTGTGAGGAGGGGGATGTACACAGTGAAAGGGGTGATGAATCGGACGATGATGATGAGGTGGACATCTTGCCTCCGTAGAGCCAGTTTGTGCAAGGAGAGATTGATTGCTTCTTTTTTGGTGGGGGCCCAAACCAACCCGTCATTTCAGTCACAGTCGTGTGGCAGACCCTGTCGCTGAAATGATGGGTTCGTTAAAGTGTGCATATCCTGTTTTTACAACATAAGGGTGGGTGGTAGGGCCCAAGGACAATTCCATCTTGCACCTCTTTTTTCTTTCATTTTTCTTTGCGTCATGTGCTGTTTGGGGAGTATTTTTTTGAAGGGCCATCCTGCGTGACACTGCAGTGCCACTCCTAGATGGGCCAGGTGTTTGTGTCGGCCACTAGGGTCGCTTAGCTTAGTCACACAGCTACCTCATTGCGCCTCTTTTTTTCTTTGCGTCATGTGCTGTTTGGGGAGTATTTTTTTAAAGGGCCATCCTGCGTGACACTGCAGTGCCACTCCTAGATGGGCCAGGTGTTTGTGTCGGCCACTAGGGTCGCTTAGCTTAGTCACACAGCTGCCTCATTGTGCCTCTTTTTTTCTTTGCGTCATGTGCTGTTTGGGGAGTATTTTTTTGAAGGGCCATCCTGCGTGACACTGCAGTGCCATTCCTAGATGGGCCAGGTGTTTGTGTCGGCCACTAGGGTCGCTTAGCTTAGTCACACAGCTACCTCATTGCGCCTCTTTTTTTCTTTGCATCATGTGCTGTTTGGGGAGTATTTTTTTGAAGGGCCATCCTGCGTGACACTGCAGTGCCACTCCTAGATGGGCCAGGTGTTTGTGTCGGCCACTAGGGTCGCTTAGCTTAGTCACACAGCTACCTCATTGCGCCTCTTTTTTTCTTTGCGTCATGTGCTGTTTGGGGAGTATTTTTTTGAAGGGCCATCCTGCGTGACACTGCAGTGCCACTCCTAGATGGGCCAGGTGTTTGTGTCGGCCACTGGGGTCGCTTAGCTTAGTCACACAGCTACCTCATTGCGCCTCTTTTTTTCTTTGCGTCATGTGCTGTTTGGGGAGTATTTTTTTGAAGGGCCATCCTGCGTGACACTGCAGTGCCACTCCTAGATGGGCCAGGTGTTTGTGTCGGCCACTAGGGTCGCTTAGCTTAGTCACACAGCTACCTCATTGCGCCTCTTTTTTTCTTTGCGTCATGTGCTGTTTGGGGAGTATTTTTTTGAAGGGCCATCCTGCGTGACACTGCAGTGCCACTCCTAGATGGGCCAGGTGTTTGTGTCGGCCACTAGGGTCGCTTAGCTTAGTCACACAGCTACCTCATTGCGCCTCTTTTTTTCTTTGCATCATGTGCTGTTTGGGGAGTATTTTTTTGAAGGGCCATCCTGCGTGATACTGCAGTGCCACTCCTAGATGGGCCAGGTGTTTGTCGGCCACTAGGGTCGCTTAGCTTAGCCATCCAGCGACCTCGGTGCAAATTTTAGGACTAAAAATAATATTGTGAGGTGTGAGGTGTTCAAAATAGACTGAAAATGAGTGGAAATTATGGTTATTGAGGTTAATAATACTATGGGATCAAAATGACCCCCAAATTCTATGATTTAAGCTGTTTTTTAGGGTTTTTTGAAAAAAAACACCCGAATCCAAAACACACCGGAATCCGACAAAAAAAATTCGGTGAGGTTTTGCCAAAACGCGTCCGAACCCAAAACACGGCCACGGAACCGAACTCAAAACCAAAACACAAAACCCGAAAAATTTCAGGTGCACATCACTAATTTGAAGATACAGTATACATTTGCATTTTTTTTCTGTTCATTTTTTTTACATTGTGTCTGTGTATATATATATATATATATATTTTTTACATTATGTGTTTTTTTGTAAATATATGTGTGAGTGTTCCTTGCTGCCCTCTACTCTTCCAGGTCCCAGATGGCAATGATATACGTGGTATAAACGAAACTTCCATGGTAATAATTATTGCCAGTATATATATATATATATTACTTTTTCCCTGAAGATGTCAGCTACTGTGTCATATTTTGATATTTTTACATTATGCATCCCCAGAGTGGTTTCTATGGTGTACATGATTGTCTTTATTGTAAGTGTTTCCTAGTATGGTGGAACTGCATATTTTGCCCACTTTCCCATAGTGGTTTCAATGGGGTATTCCTTTGATTGTAAGTATCTCCTAAGTATGGTGGAACGCATATTCCGCCCACTTTCCGGTCCGGCGGAACACAGGTCTTCCGGTTAGGTGGAACACAAGGCGTTTCTGGTGAGGCATTGCGCTGTGTTTCCTTGGGGTTTTGTGGGCTGTGTGGGTCCCGGTTGCGTTCGCTTGGTCACGGGTGTATAGTGCTATTTGGGACATGCTTAGCGGAGTGGGTTGATTTGTATTTGTGTGGTTTGGCGCCAATTCCTGAGTCCGTGGTACTTCCGGGTTCGGCACTATATATACCTCCGGCCGTGAGCCGTGTCTAATGTGCAGCCTTGATGAATTTGGTGATTACTCTAAGTAAGTGACTTTTCTGTGGGGCATATTTTGGTATGTTATATACTTTTGATGGTGAGTGAGGGATTTCTTCCTGTATTTACAGTTTGTTCCTTGTTCCTGGATGCCTCCGTTGTGATCAGCCAGGCACTGCACGTGAGTGTATTTACCAGGATGTTTAGGTATACATTGGCACTCTTGAATGAGCTAATGCTGTGTTCATTTGTATTGTAAATCTTATACTCAGTGTTGTATTTTGTTTAGTGTCCTATGCTTGTACCTCTGGAGACTACAGCAATAAGGCTATCTTTTGGTTATGAACAGTAATTGGATGATCCAGGTAATTAAGAGTGTTTGGTATATCATATCCATCCATACACCGGTAGTTTATCGTTATGGGTTATTATTTAGAGTATGTTAGATGCCTATTGTCTATTTGGAATCTTTTGCCCTATGCCTATGGTCCATATATATGGATTTACATCAATATAATTGATATAGCATATATTCCTGTGGAATGGGTTAGAACTTTGAACACATGGGGATGATTTGATTGGAGATTATGGGCTAGCAGTGACAATTAGAGCTGATTCTTGGGGATGTATACGCCATTATGAATCAGGGACGTGCAGTCAGGGGAGGCAGGGGAGGCAGTGCCTCCCCTGTCATTATGATTAAAATAATACAAAGATAATAACACATTATACTTTGCATTATTTTAATCATTTTTAACCTGACAATGCTGCTAAATCTCTATGGGAGGCAGCGAGAGCGCTGCCTCCCAGTGACAATGATAAAGTGTCTGAAGAGGGGGGCGGGCAGGGGGCGGAGCCAAATCACGGGCTGGAAAAGCCCATTGAAAATTGAATGAAAAGCGGCACCATCACAATTGCCTCATTGACAGGGGCTGTGCCTTGAGCTCACATCAAGGCACACCCCTGTCAATCATTGGACAGCAGCAGCGGGTGGGCTGGAACGGATGGGCAGAGTCAGATGCCCCCATTCCTAGTGGCTGCGTATCCACACTGCTTTCAGCAGCTCCTCCCGGCCCCGATCCGCTCTTGCAGGACCAGTGGGAGCCGCTGTGTACTGCGCTGTCTCGGCCCCCCCTCCCTTAACCCCCTCAAACTCAGCTGCGCTCCCGCGCCCCCTCCCCCCGCTCCCTTAGCCACCGTGTTTTCAGCCTCGGCCCTCCGCTCTGTCCCCCCTGTGCTCAATGGCCTGCCTCCTCTCCTGGACCCCCGTGCTGACTGCTGAGCTCCCGCGCCCCCCCCCTCCCCTTGGCCTGCAGTACAATGTACAGACCGAGGGAGCGCCGGGTCAGGAGCCTGCAGCCAGAAGAAGAAATCATGTAAGTGACTGACACTACACTACACTACACCAGTGGTGTGCGGTGAGGTCAGTGGCTGGTGAGGCACTAAAGCCATAATGTCCTCCGGATCCTGCTGATTACCCCTACCCCCGCCGAGCCAATGCCCACTACTGCCCCTGCGCCGATGCCTGCTGCCACCGCCAATGACTAACAAACTCGCCCGCTATCAACTGACCCAGCCCTCCGTCACTAATTTGCATCTCAGTCCGATGCCACCCATGCCCGCTGCCTGCCTGCTCATCATACTCGTGATATATTGTACATTTTTATAGAAAAAATAAATAAATTAGTGTTTGGAACTGGGAAGGGAGTGGGAGGAGGACATGAATGCAATTTTGTTGTCCAGGGTTTCCATTAGTCAAATTACGCCGCATAGTAGCGCCACTTACACAAATTACGCCAGGCAGAGCTCCCTTTTACACATTACGGCAGGTAGAGTTCCCTTTTACACATTACGGCAGGTATAGCCTCCTATTACACATTACGGCAGGTAGAGATCCCTTTTTTTAAATTATGTCAGGTAAAGCCCCCTATTACACATTACAGCAGGTACAGCCAGTGGCGGAACTAGCGAGCGGTGGGCCCAGGTGCAACAAAATGCTTTGGACCCCCTTCCCCATCCCATCCAAGTCCACCCCCTCACCCCTGGAGAGGATATGGTGAGGGAGAACTGCTCAGGGCCAGGGAAATGGACACCTTGCAACAGTGCCGTAACTAGACATTTTAGTGCTGTGTGCAAGAAACGGCATCAGAGCCCCCCCTTTATGTAAAACAGGAGCAGTGCGCGCTGCAGGCACGTGCAAAATATATAGGGGCGTGGCTTCGTGGGGAAGGGGTGTGGCCACAAAATTATACCAATTCATATAACGGTGCATAGTAGTCTCTATTTCTCTAACGTCCTTGAGGATGCTGGGACTCCGTAAGGACCATGGGGAATAGACGGGCTCCGCAGGAGATAGGGCACTTTAAGAAAGCTTTGGACTCTGGGTGTGCACTGGCTCCTCCCTCTATGCCCCTCCTCCAGACCTCAGTTTTACACTGTGCCCAGAGCAGGATGGGTGCACTGCAGAGAGCTCTCCTGAGTTCTCTGCCTAGAAGCATTTTTGTTTGGATTTTTTCTCTCTACTTTTTTACAGGGAGCACTGCTGGCAACAGGCTCCCTGCATCGAGGGACTGAGGAGAGAGGGGTAGACCTTCTTGTCTAAGATAGGCTCTGCTTCCTCAGCTACTGGACACCATTAGCTCCAGAGGGGGTGAACACAGGTTCTTACTGGGCGTCCACCCCCAGAGCCGCGCCGCCGTTCTCCTCACAGAGCCAGAAGAACTGAAGTCAGAAGACGTCAGGCGGCAGAAGCCTTCAGCTTCACTGAGGTAACGCACAGCACTGCAGCTGTGCATCATTGCTCCCATACACCTCACATACTCCGGTCACTGTAAGGGTGCAGGGCGCAGGAGGGGGCGCCCTGGGCAGCAATATAACACCTCTATTATGGCAAAAGACAATATACATGTACAGGTGGGCACTGTACATGTATATAAAAGAGCCCCCGCCATATTTTAGTAAGCTTGAGCGGGACAGAAGCCCGCCGCCGAGGGGGCGGGGCTTCTCCCTCAGCACTCACCAGCGCCATTTTCTCTCCACAGCACAGCTGAGAGGAAGCTCCCCGGACTCTCCCCTGCTTGCACACGGTGAAGGGGTGTTTAAAAGAGAGGGGGGGGGGGGGGGCACATAATTGGCAGATAACATATTATACAGCACAGCTGGGGGAAAAAGATTTTGTGTTGGTTTCCAGGGTCATTGCGCTGGGGTGTGTGCTGGCATACTCTCTCTGTCTCTCCAAAGGGCCTTGAAGGGGATACTGTCTTCAGAAAAGAGGTTCCCTGTGTGTGTGAAGTGTGTCGGTACGCGTGTGTCGACATGTTTGACGAGGAAGGCTCGCTTAATGTGGAGGGGGAGTGCTTGAATGTCAGGTCGCCGTCGGCAACACCGACACCGGAATGGGTGGATATGCTGAATGTCTTGAATGCAAATGTCAATCTATTGCATAAAAGGTTAGACAAGGCTGAAGCTAGGGATCAGTCAGGTAGCCAGTCCATGCCTGTCCCTGTGGCGCCAGGCCCTTCAGGGTCTCAGAAGCGCACCATATCCCAGATCGATGACACAGATACCGACACGGATACTGACTCTAGTGTCGACTAGGAAGATGCAAAATTACAGCCGAGGGTGGCAAAAGGTATTCGGTACATGATTATTGCCATTAAAGAGGTTTTGCATATTACTGACACGAGGGTACACATGTATAAAGGGAAAAAGCCTGAAGTCACCTTTCCGTCCTCATTTGAACTGAGTGAATTGTGCGAAAAGGCTTGGGAATCTCCGGATAGGAAACCACAAGTTCCCAAAAGGATTCTTATGGCGTATCCTTTTCCACAAACGGATAGGATACGATGGGAATCTTCGCCTAAAGTAGACAAGGCGCTGACACGCTTGTCCAAAAAGGTGGCACTGCCTTCTCAGGATACGGCTTCCCTCATGGATCCTGCTGATCGCAGGCAGGAAATTGCCATGAAGCACATTTACACTCATTCAGGTACTATTGTTAGACCGGCTATGGCGTCGGCCTGGGTTTGTAGTGCAGTTGTGGCATGGGCAGATTCCTTATCTATGGAGATTGACACCTTAGATAGGGATGCCATTCAAATGATCATAGAGCATATCAGAGATGCTGACTTGTATATGAGAGATGCTCAGAGAGACATTTGTTTATTAAGCTCCAGAATAAATGCTATGTCTATTTCTGCTAGGCGGCTCTTGTGGACCCGACAGTGGACGGGAGACGCCGATTCAAAGCGGCATATGGAGTCCTTGCCTTACAAAGGGGAGGAGTTGTTTGGAGACGGCCTCTCGGACCATGTCTCTACTGCTACGGCTGGTAAGTCGAATTTCTTATCTTATGTCCCCCCGCAGCATACAAAAAAGGCACCTCATTATCAAATGCAGTCCTTTCGTTCCAATAAAAACAAAAAGGTACGGGGATCGTCCTTTGTTGCCAGAGGGAAAGGCAGGGGAAAGAAGCTGCACACAACTAGTTCCCAAGAGCAGAAGTCCTCCCCTGCGTCTGCAAAGTCCACCGCATGACGCTGGGGCTTCCCGGGGGGAGGCAGATCTAGTGGGGGCTCGTCTTCGGTTTTTCAGCCACGTCTGGGTTCACTCGCAGGTGGATCCCTGGGCATTAGAGATTGTTTCTCAAGGATACAGGCTGGAATTCGAAGACTTGCCTCCTCGCCGGTTTTTCAAATCGGCTCTGCCGGCTTCCCCGTCAGGGAGGGAGCTAGTGTTGGCAGCAATCCAAAAATTGTATATTCAACAGGTGATTGTCACAGTTCCTCATCTCCAGCAAGGAGAGGGATATTACTCAACCCTGTTTGTGGTACCGAAACCGGACGGTTCGGTCAGACCCATTTTAAACCTAAAATCCCAGAACCTGTACTTGAAGAGGTTCAAGTTCAAAATGGAATCACTCAGGGCGGTCATCGCCAGCCTGGAGGGGGGGGATTGGATGGTGTCCCTGGACATAAAGGATGCTTACCTTCATGTTCCGGTATTCCCCCCCTCATCAGGCATTCCTGAGATTTGCAGTGCAGGACTGTCACTACCAATTTCAGACGTTGCCGTTTGGGCTTTCCACGGCCCCGAGAATTTTCACCAAGGTAATGGCAGAAATGATGGTGCTCCTGCGCAGGCAGAGGGTCACAATTATCCCGTACTTGGACGATCTCCTCATAAAGGCGAGATCTCGGGAGAAGTTGCTGGACAGCGTGTCTCTGTCCATGAAGACGTTGCAGTTACACGGCTGGATTCTCAATATACCGAAGTCCCAGCTAGTCCCTACAACGCGGCTAACTTTTTTGGGCCTGATTCTAGACACAGACCAGAAAAAGGTTTTTCTTCTGGTCGAAAAGGTTCAGGAGCTCACAGCCCTGGTCAAGAACCTATTAAAACCAAAACAGGTTTCAGTGCATCATTGCACGCGGGTCCTGGGGAAGATGGTGGCTTCATACGAGGCCATCCCTTTCGGCAGGTTCCATGCGAGGACTTTTCAATGGGACCTCTTGGATAAGTGGTCCGGGTCCCATTTACAAATGCATCGAAGGATCACCCTGTCTCCCAGGACCAGGGTATCTCTCCTGTGGTGGCTGCACAGTGCTCACCTACTAGAGGGTCGCAGGTTCGGCATTCAGGACTGGGTCCTGGTGACCACGGACGCAAGCCTCCGAGGCTGGGGAGCAGTCACACTGGGAAGAAATTTCCAAGGTCTCTGGTCAAATCTAGAGACTTGTCTCCACATCAGCGTCCTGGAGTTGAGGGCCATATACAACGCCCTGCGTCAAGCGGAGGAATTGCTTCGGGAAAAACCGGTTCTGATTCAGTCAGACAATGTCACGGCAGTGGCTCATATAAACCGCCAAGGCGGAACAAGGAGCAGAGTGGCCATGGCAGAAGCAACCAGGATTCTACGCTGGGCGGAAGGCCATGTAAGCGCGCTATCAGCAGTGTTCATCCCGGGGGTGAACAACTGGGATGCGGACTTCCTCAGCAGGCACGACCTGCATCCGGGAGAGTGGGGACTTCATCAAGAAGTCTTCGCACAGATCACGGGTCGGTGGGGACTGCCTCAAATAGACATGATGGCATCCCGTCTCAACAAAAAGCTAAAGCGGTATTGCGCCAGGTCAAGGGACCCTCAGGCGGCAGCGGTAGACGCTCTGGTGACACCTTGGGTGTTCAGATCGGTCTATGTGTTTCCTCCTCTTCCTCTCATACCCAAAGTGTTGAGAATAATAAGAAAAAGCAGGGTCAGAACAATCCTCATTGTTCCAGATTGGCCACGGAGGACTTGGTATCCGGAGCTGCAGGAGTTGCTCACAGAAGATCCGTGGCCTCTTCCTCTAAGGCAGGACCTGCTGCGGCAGGGGCCCTGTCTGTTCCAAGACTTACCGTGGCTGCATTTGACGGCATGGCGGTTGAACGCCGGATCCTAGCGGAAAAAGGGATTCCGGAGGAGGTCATTCCTACCCTGATCAAGGCTAGGAAAGACGTGACGTTAAAACATTATCACCGTATATGGCGAAAATATGTTTCTTGGTGTGAGGCCAGAGCTGCCCCTACGGGGGAGTTCCATTTGGGCCGTCTACTTCACTTCCTTCAAACAGGAGTGACTTTGGGCCTAAAATTAGGGTCCATAAAGGTCCAAATTTCGGCCTTATCCATTTTCTTTCAAAGAGAATTAGCCTCTCTTCCTGAAGTACAGACTTTTGTGAAGGGTGTGCTGCATATTTAGCCTCCCTTTGTGCCTCCGGTGGCGCCTTGGGATCTTAACGTGGTGTTACGTTTCCTCAAGTCACCTTGGTTTGAACCACTCAAAACTGTGGAGTTGAAGTACCTCACGTGGAAAGTGGTCATGTTGTTGGCATTGGCTTCGGCAAGACGTGTTTCAGAATTGGCGGCTTTATCACATAAAAGCCCATACTTGGTTTTTCACGTGGATAGGGCAGAGTTGAGGACTCGTCCTCACTTTCTGTCAAAAGTGGTCTCATCTTTTCATGTGAACCAACCTATTGTCGTGCCTGTGGCTTCACGGGACTTGGAGGATTCCGAGTCCCTGGATGTGGTCAGGGCTTTGAAGATTTATGTGACCAGAACGGCTAGAATCAGGAAGACTGAAGCGCTGTTTGTTCTGTATGCGGCCAACAAGGTTGGAGCTCCTGCTTCAAAGCAGACTATTGCTCGCTGGATCTGTAATACGATTCAGCAGGCGCATTCTACGGCAGGTTTGTCATTGCCTAAATCGGTTAAGGCCCATTCCACTAGGAAAGTGGGCTCTTCTTGGGCGGCTGCCCGAGGGGTCTCGGCATTACAGTTGTTGCGAGCAGCTACTTGGTCGGGGTCTAACACATTTGCAAAGTTCTATAAGTTTGATACTCTGGCTGAGGAGGACCTCCTGTTTGCTCAATCGGTGCTGCAGAGTCATCCGCACTCTCCCGCCCGTTTGGGAGCTTTGGTATAATCCCCATGGTTCTTACGGAGTCCCAGCATCCTCAAGGACGTTAGAGAAAATAAGATTTTACTTACCAGTAAATCTATTTCTCGTAGTCCGTAGAGGATGCTGGGCGCCCGTCCCAAGTGCGGACTTCTTCTGCAAGACTTGTATTTATAGTTGTTGCTTACATAAGGGTTATGTTATAGTTTATCGGTTGAACCGAGGCTATGTTGTTGTTCATACTGTTGACTGGGTAGTGTATCACAAGTTATACGGTGTGATTGGTGTGGCTGGTATGGATCTCGCCCTTAGATTTACAAAAATCCTTCCTCGTACTGTCCATCTCCTCTGGGCACAGTTTCCCTAACTGAGGTCTGGAGGAGGGGCATAGAGGGAGGAGCCAGTGCACACCCAGAGTCCAAAGCTTTCTTAAAGTGCCCTATCTCCTGCAGAGCCCGTCTATTCCCCATGGTCCTTACGGAGTCCCAGCATCCTCTACGGACTACGAGAAATAGATTTACCGGTAAGTAAAATCTTATTTATTCAAATTACGCCGCACAGTAGCACCACTACACCAGGTAGAGCCCCTTTTACACATTACGGCAGACAGAGTCCCCTTTTTACATATTACGGTAGACAACATCCACCTTTTTACACATTACGGCAGACAACGTCCACCTTTTTACACATTACAGCAGACAGCATCCCCTTTTTACACATTACGGCAGACAGCGTCCCTTTTTACACGTTACGGCAGACAACGTCCACCTTTTTACACATTACGGCGGACAGCGTCCCCTTTTTACACGTTACGGCAGACAACGTCCACCTTTTTACACATTACGGCAGACAACGTCCCCCTTTTTACACATTACGGCAGACAGCGTCCACCTTTTTACACATTACGGCGGACAGCGTCCCCTTTTTACACATTACGGCAGACAACGTCCCCCTTTTTACACATTACGGCAGACAGCGTCCACCTTTTTACACATTACGGCGGACAGCGTCCCCTTTTTACATGTTACGGCAGATAACGTCCACCTTTTTACACATTACGGCAGACAACGTCCACCTTTTTACACATTATGGCAGACAGCGTCCACCTTTTTACACATTACAGCGGACAGCGTCCCCTTTTTACACGTTACGGCAGACAACGTCCACCTTTTTACACGTTACGGCAGACAACGTCCACCTTTTTACACATTATGGCATACAACGTCCCCCTTTTTACACATTACGGCAGACAGCGTCCACCTTTTTACACATTACGGCAGACAGCGTCCACCTTTTTACACATTACGGCAGACAGCGTCCTCTTTTTACACATTAGGGCAAACAGATTGCCCTTTTTTACACATTACGGCAGACAGCGCCCACCTTTTTACACATTACGGCAGACAACGTCCCCTTTTTTACACCTTACGGCAGACAGCGTCCCCTTTTTACACATTACGGCAGACAGCGTCCCCTTTTTACACATTACGGCAGACAGCGTCCCCTTTTTTTTACATATTGCGGCGGACAGCGTCCCCTTTTTACACATTACGGCAGACAGCGTCCCCTTTTAAGACATTACGGCAGACTGTGTCCCCTTTTTAGACATTACGGTAGACTGCGTCCCCTTTGTACACATTACGACAGACAGTGTCCCCTTTTTTACACATTACAGCAGACAGCCCCCCTTTTTGTACACATTACGACAGGTAGAGCACTTTACACACACACACACACACACACACACACACACACACACACACACACACACACACACACACACACACACACACACACCTCCCCTCTACCCTTAGGGTGTGGTGTAGTGCAGTGTAGTGTAGTGTAGTGTAGTGTAGTGTAGGTGTAGTGTAGTGCAGTGTAGTGTAGTGTAGGTGTAGTGTATGAATATATATAAAAATAAGGACATATATGTATGAAATGTTACCATCTTTTGGGGTCTGGGAGGCTGAGTCTTTTTTTCTATTTTTTTGTTTCCACTAGATGTGTTTTGTATATACACATGCTAATCTGAAATTGTGGGCATCGTACAGCCTTCCTTGAGAAAGATTCCTTATTGGGATCGAAACATCGATGCACATGTGGCTACAATAAATGATGCAAACAAGTTCGAAGACCTTTGTTTATTTGTGTGGAACTTTTCTCTCTCTCTCTCTCTCTCTCTCTCTATATATATATATATATACATACATACACATGTTGAGTATCCCATATCGAAATATTCAGAAATACGGAATATTCTGAAATACGGAATTTTTGGAGTGAGAGTGAGATAGTGAAACCTTTGTTTTCTGATGGCTCAATGTACACAAACTTTGTTTAATACACAAAGTAATTAAAAATATTGTATTAAATGACCTTCAGCCTGTGTGTATAAGGTGTATATGATGTGTATAAGGTGTATATGAAACATAAATGCATTCTGTGCTTAGACTTGGGTCCCATCACCATGATATCTCATTATGGTATGCAATTATTCCAAAATACTGAAAAATCCGATATCCAAAATACCTCTGGTCCCAAGCATTTTGGATAAGGGATACTCAACCTGTATATTTTATATATATATATATATATATATACACACATACATACATATACACACACACATACACATACACATACAGATACACCTGTATATATTATTATTAATAATAATAATAATAATAATAATAATAATAATAATAATAAAAAGATTTTAACATTTGCAGACAATTCTGGTGAGTTATTTGTTGGAGAGTCTCCAAAAGCAGTCATATAATGAGAAAGCGTTACAGCACCATACTTTGCACTTAAACTTGAAGGGTGTGCATGGGTACATTCTGCAAATTGACATTCATTGAAAACTGTGTGATTTCTTCTAGTGGGACACACATATGCATGTTGCACATTCATGCTGACGAGGAGATAAGCCGCTCATAACTTTATTGTGATTACATAACCTTTTCTTTAAGCTAGCTTATCACTAAATAAAACCACACCACACACTAAAATAAAGACACGGACACAGTAGCTGGAGTTAAAGGTCAGACGATGTTTATTAATCGCTGACCAACTCTTTAAACTAATAATTGAGGCCGAATTAGAATTGATTTGAATATATATTTTAACTTTAGTTTGGAGGATGGCAAACAGAAAATCGCTGCCAAACACCAGCACCAGTCACCTAGATGAAAAACCACCAAACCAAGGAGGGGAGTACACCTACCCCGCCTCCTTCCCGCATAAACCGCATTGTGCTGGCCTTACCCCTCTCTCTCTGGCAAACGTTCGGTTCCCGCAGGGGAACGTCTAAATGTCCAACCGCAAGAAAAGGACACACCTGCCGTCCTTCTAAAGAGGGAGCCCCACAATGACCACTTATGCCTGTGTGACAGCTGGTTGGCAGCGACTTCCCGCCAATCTTGCTTTCAATAGCCCACAGCAAGAACAAAACGTAGCCGCATTCTGGGAGGGCGGGCGGGCATAAACTGAATGGCAAGAGGAAGTCTAGCAAAATGGCCACCACCTATATACTAACCTAAGACCCTCCTCTTCATCTTGATGCACAACCCTCTAATCCAATAGGAAAAAACCAACCGGGAAAACTGATCTGCCTAGCAACTGCTTAGTCATTTAAACAACCAATCACAAAAAGTTGATCGCTTATATGGCCTCAGGCTTATGCAGCCTTCAGCTTATCTAAGCCGCTCATAACTTTATTGTGATTACATAACCTTTTCTTTAAGCTAGCTTATCACTAAATAAAACCACACCACACACTAAAATAAAGACACGGACACAGTAGCTGGAGTTAAAGGTCAGACGATGTTTATTAATCGCTGACCAACTCTTTAAACTAATAATTGAGGCTGAATTAGAATTGATTTGAATATATATATTAACTTTAGTTTGGAGGATGGCAAACAGAAAATCGCTGCCAAACACCAGCACCAGTCACCTAGATGAAAAACCACCAAACCAAGGAGGGGAGTACACCTACCCCGCCTCCTTCCCGCATAAACCGCATTGTGCTGGCCTTACCCCTCTCTCTCTGGCAAACGTTCAGTTCCCGCAGGGGAACGTCTAAATGTCCAACCGCAAGAAAAGGACACACCTGCCGTCCTTCTAAAGAGGGAGCCCCACAATGACCACTTATGCCTGTGTGACAGCTGGTTGGCAGCGACTTCCCGCCACCAAGGTTTACCAAACCGCCACCGCCATCCGCAAACCGAACATTAACCAAACCAGAAACTAACTAGCTCTACCGAAAAAGACCAAAAATATCCTCCAGAAAAAACTGCACTCCTTCCGGAGAAAGGTGAACCCCATCGTCTCGGTAGAACTGCCTGTTCCGCAGCACCCGCAGAGGATGCTTGATTGCCACTCCGCCTATGGCCTTGACAAAAAGAGACACCGTAGAATTCACCTTCTTGCGTGCTTTCTCCAGCGCCGAGAAACGCACCGCACCACGCCAATGGAAACGGGGCACCATTTCCGACCAGACTATGCATACCCCAGGCCAGTGACAACGAATCGCCACCACATCCGCCTTTATAGACAAAATCAAGTCTATGCCTTTAACTCGGCCTAGATCATTACCACCCAAATGAATGATAATACAACTGGGGCGACCCCAGCGGCGCTCCCGAGAAAAAAGGACGCGCAACAGATCACCCCATAACATACCCCTAACACCTAACCATCTCAATTGCCTGGACCCAAAAATCTCAGTCGTCCTAGATGCCATGGGATGTTTTTCCGCCCAAAAAATATATGAATGACCAACCATCCATATGTGGTCTCCAAAATTGATGACCGCTGTAAAAGAAAATATCCTAACGTCAGATTATGCACATAGGCCCTCATTCCGAGTTGATCGCTAAGAGTCATCGCATCGCAAATGTCCGAAATGTAAGTATCTGCGCATGCGCAAATGCGTGATTACGCATGCGCGACGACATACGTACGACAACTGTGCAAAATTACTTAGGAAAAAAAAAGCCGTAACTGCCAAACGAAAACGAGGAGTGGCGTGGGCGTGGCGGAGGCGAGACTTCGCAATGCTCCGACATGGGCGTGAAAGTGGGCGTACTGTGTGGGAGTATGCAACTAGCACTGGGCGTGGTTTTCGCAAATAAACATTGTCGCTGTTAAAACTAACATAGGAAACCGTAGCAACATTCACGCAGCAGCAGAGTAGGTCTGCAGTTACTCTACATTTGCGAAGTACTGGTACAAGTGTGTATGCAGTAATTAGCAGTTAATTGGAGAGCACATTCATCTGATGTCCAATTACTTGTTAATTACTGAGCACATGAAAGTTACCAACCACCAATTGACTGAACACACATTACATGTTTATTCTACTCACATATTAATCTCACACACTGTCAAATAAGGTTGTTATTTGTGTTTACCTTGGTGTGTAAGCATTTTGTAGAAATGTTTTAATGTGTGTTAGACTACTAAATACAAACAAGTTACATTTTTAGATAAAGTTAGAGAATTCTGCTACATTCTTATCAATTAACCAACACCCACATAATGCAGCATACACTATGATTTAATTTGAAAAGTCACAATAATATATGTTTATAATATCTGTCAATGTTTTCAATGATGTCATGTTGACCAAAGATATTTAATCAAGTTGTCGTGTCTGTTTTATTAATATGGACATTAAAGTGTGGTGCAAAGCATACCTTTTTTTAAAAAATATTTATAATTTTAAGGAGAATTAGCAGATTGGTCATCAAGTGTCTATATGTTGACCTAATCTTTTGGTAACTAAGATTTTGCTAATGCATTACCTTCAAGAAATTGCACACATTTGTATTAATTTTTTTTTATTACGGTAATAATATTACACAACATTTAAACATGGCTCCACATGAGTCTCACAGGCAGAGATAGACCAAGCACCAAGCAGATGGCACTGACAATAATTATATAGCAGAACTCAGTACTCTGCAAATTTCTGCTTCTGACAAAAGTATCTTTTAAATGCATAAATTAAACATATTACACACCCTGCCACACACAAATTTGATACCAAATGAAAAAGAATTAGTATCCACCACACAAACACAACAATACACAGCACACTAGTGAGAGGAAGATGGCTCTGTTGTTTGTTCAAAGAAACTCACAGGCTACAATTCCTCCAAACAGAAAAAAGACATTTCACTAAGAGGGAGTGATCCATTCTGGCCACACAAGCCAACTCCAAAATAACATAGAGGCAACTACAAAAACATGGGTGCTGCCCATCTGGAGAGACATCACTTTCTTCTTTTTCTCCCCGCCTGAGGCTGATCTTCTTTGCTTGGTCTGCGGAGTGACCTTCGTTGGGCCTGCCCAGTGGCCTGTTCTTCCTGGGCAGGGGCAGGGGAGGGAGCCGATGTGGTTGGCTCTCTGCCACTGTGGGCAAGGGAGACAGCGATGGCCTGGAGCCCTTGCAAGATGTTATTTGCAAGGCTTTGGTTTGAGGAGGCCAGTTGTTCTTGGGCCTGCCTGATCTCTGCCAGACCTTGGCAGAGTTGAGCAACACCTTGCTCAACACAGGTTCGGATCTCAGTGAGCCGGACAGCTATCTGGCTTACCTCCCGGATGACCCCGTCTTGAAATGTGTTTAGGCTCTCACCATACCTAGCAATTTCAAGCAGGATCTCCGGGATAGCAGAGGGTTGGGTGGGGGGGCCAGTAGGAACCTGCATAGGTGGGTTTTGTTGGCCCACACTGCCAGACCCACTAGGTCCCTCCACCTCAGCCTCAACCACATAACCGGCCTGTGACTCAAACTGTTCACCACCCTGTGCTGTGTTTTGTGCCAAGCAAATAGAAGAATGTGTGGGGAAAAAGTTGGAGTATAAATTAGTAAAAGATTCTAAATACAGTTCAAATTACAGACAAATAAATGTGTAAACTTACCTTCCAAGTCATGTCCCGTCAGAATCTCAGGCAGGTCCGTGTCCATATGAGACACCCCTTGGCCCTCCTCATAACTGACACAGTCCATCGCCATCTCCTCCAAGTCAGTATACTCCACAGCGACAGGTGGTCCACCCCCTGTAGCCCTTGAGGCATTCCACTCCGCAGCCCTCTTTGCCTTCAGGCGGGATTTGAAGTCGGCCCACCTACATATGTATTGTGAAAGAGGGACAAAGTTGAGTATTATTATTGGTTGTAGAAAATATATAGCACACATGTTCTGCTTGTGTTTGCTAGACAGAACATGATATGTAACTATATTTTTTGATCAACTTAGCACAGAAAATGGATTGTCAAGATGCACTTACCGTCGTCTCACTTCCTGTGATGTTCTGACGACAGAGCCAACTTCATTCACAGATTTTGTGATGTCTCTCCAGATGCGTTCTTTTGAAGCAGCACCCATGTTTTTTGGCCCTCTATGTATTTTGGCCATGGCCTGCGTGACCAAGACACGCAACTCCCTCTTAGTGAATGCAGGCTGTCTTTTTTTCCGTCTGGAGGTAGCCTGTGAGGTTTCTTCTGGTTGGTCATCTCCATCTTCCTCCTCACTAGCAGCTTCTGTCTGCTGTGTTTGTGTGGCTAAAGTCAATTCTCCCTCAGTTTGCTCACTATGTGTGTGTGGCAGGGTATCCCCACTCAATTGTTGAGGTTCAGAAGCAGAAATTTGCAGAGTACTAGGTCCTGCCTCAACATCCGCAGAGGCGGATTCTAACAAGCGCCTTTGCCACTCTAAGCGTTGTTTCTGCAATGCCATCTGCTGCTCTGCAATGCGGTCTAGCTCTGCTGCGATTTGCTCACGAGAAGCCATGTTTGTGATGTGTGTATGCCGAGGTGTGTGCGCTTATATACCTACGTGCGAATCGTTAATTCACACAGGTGTACACTATTAATCTGGTGAATGATTGCACTGCTTATTTAAGGGCCGAGTTTGCACGCTGTGAGTGTAGGTAGTTTGGAGTTTCATTTGTTTGTTGGCTTGTGCGTGAAGGTGCTAGTGGAATTTGCAGAGTGAGTAATTGTCAAGCATACCTTTGTCCTTTCGTTTGCGTTTGGAATATAGACAGTGTTGCATTTTTTATGCAATTTTTCGTTTGTGAGTATTGTGGAAATGTTATTGTTAATTTTTGGAAGTCAAAGTGTTTTATTAATGTTTTTTTGTTAAATTATTTAATCCCATATATATTTGGCAAGTCCATTTGTGAAAATAAACCTGTGCTTATTATTTGTGACTCTCATTTGTGTTCTCTTGTAGGTGCTTGTTTTTGGGTCATATAACCCTTTGATATTTCTTTGGATTGGTGTGCTAGGGAACACCAAGTTTTCATTTCTTTTTGAGCAGGTAAGTGTCCTTGGCCTGTATTGGTGGCTGTTTGTTTTAATGGTCTGTATGTTATTTGTGACTCTCATTTGTGTTCTCTTGTAGGTGCTTGTTTTTGGGTCATATAACCCTTTGATATTTCTTTGGATTGGTGTGCTAGGGAACACCAAGTTTTCATTTCTTTTTGAGCAGGTAAGTGTCCTTGGCCTGTATTGGTGGCTGTTTGTTTTAATGGTCTGTATGTTATTTGTGACTCTCATTTGTGTTCTCTTGTAGGTGCTTGTTTTTGGGTCATATAACCCTTTGATATTTCTTTGGATTGGTGTGCTAGGGAACACCAAGTTTTCATTTCTTTTTGAGCAGGTAAGTGTCCTTGGCCTGTATTGGTGGCTGTTTGTTTTAATGGTCTGTATGTTATTTGTGACTCTCATTTGTGTTCTCTTGTAGGTGCTTGTTTTTGGGTCATATAACCCTTTGATATTTCTTTGGATTGGTGTGCTAGGGAACACCAAGTTTTCATTTCTTTTTGAGCAGGTAAGTGTCCTTGGCCTGTGTTGGTGCCTGTTTGTGTTTTTTAAAAATGTTGAGCTTATGTTTTTTTTCCTTTTGGCTAAACCAAATTTTTTTTTACCAGGATTGATCTGCAAAGTAGTGTTTGTCTTTCCTGGTCTAGCTACTAAATGCCTATTTTTTTTGGTTTGTGGTTTTTTATTGGTGTTTGTGAAGTTTTTTATGCAGAGAAATGTACCCCAAAATTTTTTTTGGGAATTGTAAAAATAACATATGTATTTTTAATTAAATTTGTTCTTTATTTTTTATTTGCAAAATTGTTTTACATTTTGGACATGAATTCAACACAGAAAAAATGTACGCTCCTGCAGTAAGTTGACACCACATTTGTCAAAGCATTTTATTGTAGTATATTTGACAAACTTTAGTTTTGTATTCTTCATCTTTGTTTTTTTTTTTTTTAAAAAAGTGTGTGATGTCAATATATATTGCAGCAGAAGCCCTACCTCCCCAACCCACGCCAGCACTCCCACCCCAACCGCAAGCCCCACAACCACAGCCGGCTCCTCATCAACCAAGGCAACGGAGGCGTGCTAGGCCACCAATTTTCCGAACCCGTGTCCTACTTTTTGGGATGCCAGATGATGTGGTGGTGCGTAGATACCGGCTGCCACCACATCTAATCCTAGACACTCTCTCCATAATAGAGAGTGATCTGGAGTCTGAAATTCGGTATCCTACAGCAATACCACCATTGACACAATTCCTTGCAGTGTTACATTTTTTGGCTACAGCCTCATATCAGCATGTTGTGGGAGACCTGGTTGGCATGTCGCAGGGCCAGTTCAGTAAGGTCCTGCGGCGTGTCTGCCAGGCTTTCCTAAAGCGGGTGAAGCAGTTCATTGATATGCCTTTGGATGTTGGTGCCCTAGATGTGGTGAAGCGGCAATTTGCGGAAGGTGGTAGTCGCTTCCCACATGTTATTGGGGTTGTGGATGGCACACATGTTGCTATTCAGCCACCAAGACATAATGAAGAAATTTTTAGAAACAGGAAACTGTTTCATTCTCTGAATGTAATGGTTGTTTGTGGGCCATCCCTCCAGATCCTTTCCCTGAATGCAAAGTTTACTGGAAGTTCCCATGATGCATATGTCATTAGACAATCAGGGATATGGCAGAGATTAAGATCAAGTCAACGAGCAGACATGTGGTTATTGGGTGAGTTTTTGCTTTAATTTTTGAAACAAACAAAAATAACTTGACAAATATACTATTTTGAAATATTGGATTATCTACCAACAGGAGACCGTGGATATCCTTGCACCCCCTGGCTCATGACTCCTTACCGTAATCCCAGGCCAGGACCACAGATGGCATTTAACTCCGCGCTTACTGCCACTAGGCAGCTGGTGGAGCGCACAATTGGTGTCCTTAAAGGGCGGTTTCGTGTGCTCCACCGCACTGGTGGCGACATCATGTATTCGCCGGAGATGGCAAGTAAAATAGTGGTCCTGTGCGCAATACTACATAATATCGCGGTAAGGAGTAGTGTAGAGCTTCCTCAGGCAGAGGAATTGCCTGATGAGGAGCCAGGGGTTGGTCCACGCTTCGGTGGGGGGAGTGTGACACGGAGGGGGAGCCAAGTGAGGGCAAGAATTGTTGCAGAATATTTCAGGTATAGTGTTTTTATATTTTATATTTGCAGAAATAATACAACACAGTATGCTTATGTTTTTTAAACCATGATTGCATTTTGTATGATCTTGTAAAGTGATTGGGTAAGGCTTTTGTTGTGTTGGAATGGGTAATTGATTTTTTTAACAAAAACCAAAAACACGTTAAGCTTACAATGTTTATTTAGAAATTTAAATACTGTAATGTTAATAAATAGTGTCCTTATTTATTTTATATCCTCAAATCCTGATTATGTAACCAAACACACAAACAAATGATACTCAATGTTTCACACTTTGTGACTGTCCAGCTGAATGATCACACGAACTGTGGTGAGTACACAGATATGTATAGTAATTTTATCTAAAGTCTGTGTCTCTGTGTGTGTTTTGTTTTCTTAAATTTGTGTTCAAAACATTTTCGCTTCTGCTAATGCGAATTTCCGCTCGTGCCAAATAACACTCTGCTCTTCACAGCATTGCAAAGATCAATAAAGTTATTAGAAATGACAACATAGATTTTTGACCAATCACATGCTAACAGACACTATAAATATATGCCCAAATAAGGAAAACGCCATTGCCATGATGCGTGCAGCACCGTTCACCAGGCGGGAGCTCCGCGTGCTGGTTGCGGTGATGGACCGCCGCGTAGGCCGCGTTGGGCGCTTCATCCCCAATCGGGTGAAGCGCGAGGCCTACGCGGAGGTCCGCCGCCTGCTGCGGACTCGCGTCCGCAGCAGGCGGACAATCATCCAGCTAGAAAGGAGGTGGAGTGATCTCCGTAGGAGGACTCCAGATTTGTTGGCGGAGATCCGCCAGCAAATTCGGGCTCTGCATACACGAAGTAAGTTACCTTACATAATGTTTTGGGTCAAAATTGTGCTAATGGGTGATTTTCCAAGTTTAGGGCTTCCGGAATTTATGGTTCAATTGTTCAATACAATGTGCACTGCAGGGGAAGCATATGTAACATGTGCAGAGAGAGTAATTTTTGGGTGGGGTATGTTAAATCTGCATATAAATTTGCATTGTTAAAATAAAGCAGCATGTATTTACCCTGCCCATAATTACACAAACCAACAAAATCTAACTCTCTCTGCACATGTTATATCTGCCACCCCTGCAGTGCACATGCTTTTGGCCAATTGCAAACGAAATTCCTGCTGTAATCCCCTTGGAATTTCAATCATTTTACAGTAAATGGTAGGCTAATTGCAACCTGCTGTGTCCTTTTTTGGAAATTATGACACTGTGTGTGGTTAGGGAAAACAGTACTGACTGTAGCAAAGTAACACCAAACAAGTGCATGTTTCAAACAAATAAGAAGCAGGCAGGAAAAAGAACCAAAAAACTTGATCAGTGCTGGCTATATAATAAGGTTCCTGGAATAGTAATCTGGTGATGTTGCCTAGACCAATCACTATGACTCAATTGACTAGATGAAGGAATGAGCTTCAAAGTAAAAATTTGGACTCATTTTGTTTGCTGTGGCCAACATGAAGAGGATCTTAACATGTTTGCTTTGCTATTACAAAAAAAAAAGCATTTAACATTGAACAGAACATTGAGAAAAGAAATTGATTACTATGTAATTTCTCATGTTTACAAAATTTGTACACAATTATCATTCTAGGACAACAACAACTGCAAAACTCACCACCCCCTTCCCCTTCCCACTCCCCCTCACCTTCACACTCCCCCTCCCCTTCTCACTCCCCCTCCCCTTCTCACTCCCCCTCCCCTTCACAGTCCCCCTCAGCTTCCCAGTCCCCCTCAGCTTCCCAGTCCCCCTCAGCTTCCCAGTCCACCTCATCTTCCCAGTCCACCTCAGCTTCCCAGGCCCCATCAGCTTCCCTGGCCCACTCCACTTTCCATTCCCCTTCTCACCACACCTCTCCATCTCTTTCTGGGACCCCTTCTCCTCCTTCCCATACCCCTTCTCCTTCTAATTCTACATCCCAATCTGAACCCCCCACACCCTCTATTGCCTTAACTTTCTCTCCGCCCCCCTCGCCCTCTCAATCAGACCCCCCCTCTGAAATTGGCAACCAAATCCAGCCTCCTTCCCCCATCCAGCCTCCTGCCCCAATCCCTCCTCCTTCCCCAATCCCTCCTCCTTCCCCAATCCCTCCTCCTTCCCCAATCCCTCCTCCTTCCCCCATCCAGCCACCTTCCCCCATCCAGCCAACATCCCCACCCAGTGAATGGGCAGAGGAAGCCCCTGCAGACCGGTCCGGGAGTCTTGAGGTTGCCGTGGAAAGTAAGTTTTGTTTTATAATGAAAAAAATGATTACCCACTTACACTTACAATGTCAAAACATGCAGTGTTGTACTGTTTGAATTCTTGGACCCTGGACAAATATTTGAAAATTTCATCATGGTGTACATGTTGCCTTTACATATTTGTGAGTGTCATTATATGTACAGTGTGTATGTGTGCAATGTTTTGTGTGTCCACTCTAGGTTGACACTCATTAGGTAGCCAGGGTTGCCAGGAGAACAGGGTTTATATGTGTTAGTTTTTCTGGTAAACAGTTAGACCTGAGTGGAGTTTAGTATGTTGTTTGCCTTTTACACTTGGGCCTGTGTAGTCTGAATATTTACACTTACAAATCACATGCTTCACTTTGTTATGCAGCCTAATGACACACTGTTTTTTTGTGTGTAAGTTACATTCTCAAAATTACTAATTGTTCTAGTCAAACCTGTTTGCACTTATTTAGTAAGGGCAGCTTTCAGGGAGTGTGGGAATGCTATGATATGTTGGCCTTCTGAAGATGTGGATATGCAGTGTGATGATGCAGGACCAACCCCCTAAAAATAAAATACAAATAAAACAACAAATGGGAATGAATGCCAACATGGTGTAACATTGACGAAGATGGTAGTTATCTTTAACATGGGATGTCGGACATAGCAACCAATAAGATTATACTTTAAAAATTGGGATCCACTTCTACAATATAATAATCATATTTTTGCTTGATTGCTATGGGCAACGTTCCATCTTAAATATAACTCACATAGTAGTAAATTTAACACATGGTCTGGAACACTTTAAAATCTGATAAAAAGGCTGAGCAGGCTTGTGTGTTCTGCTAATGATTGTACCATAAAACAGCCAGGATGTAGTAACTTTGCCATTAAAGCAGGCCTGTCCAAACTGCGGCACTCCAACTGTTGAGAAACTACACATCCCAGCATGCCCTGACACAGCTTTGCCATTCCCTGACCACAAAACTGTGTAAAGGCATGCTGGTATATGTAGTTTCACAACAGCTGGAGTCCAGCAGTTTGGACATGCCAGCATTTAAGTGTGCTTTGCGCCTTGCTTGGATAATAAGTAATGTAATTAAGTTATTAATGTTTGTGTTGCATCTTAATTTCAGATGTTGCAGTTGGAGATCCAACAAGTTTATCCGGGATTCTTTACACCATGCGCCTACACCTGCAAGGAATCATGAATTGTGTTGACCAATTGCAAAAATTTGCTTGATTTTGATTATTTGTTTAAAAAAAAAAAAAATTATTAACCAAAAAAAAAAAAAAAAAAGTTGATTAAAGTTAACCGGGTGTTGTGTTTATTAATGCAAAAAAGGATCAGCAGATTGGCAGGCAGAATTTGTTTGCAAAAAACATTACACACATCTAACGTTACATTTTTACCAAAAAAAACAGGAGATTATTGTGTTAAGAAACATGTAAAAACCTTCATTCACAAACAACACCTTTTAAAAAAAAAAAAAGTGAAAAAAAAACAAAAAACTATTTTACACTTTTACATGTTGATGGGCAATTATGGCAACAAAGTGTTAATCTGGTTTTTTTTTCAGACTTAATTGTTTAGGAACATTATCAATCATTACACTAATTGGGTTCGTAATTGAAAAGGGCTTGTGGACTTTAAAAGGAAAGGTGTAATTTCACTTAATAGCCAAAAAAAACATTTTTGTGCGTTTTACCTTAAAAGTGTGCACTTTTACGGTAAAATGTGTAAATCTACTCAAACTTAGTATTTTTACGATTAAGTATGTGTTATTGCGATGGTTTCGCAATGCTGCGATGGTTTCGCATTACTGCGATGTCATTTGGCGTACGCCCACTTTGTGTAATACTGCGTGCGAATTTGCAAAAATACGTTGAGGGCGGAGGTTCGCAAATTTACTACATTAACGCAACTTTGCGAATATGTTGTGCGACCGAAAAACTTAGCGATCAACTCGGAATGAGGGCCATAATCTGTAACTTAAACACAACGTAACCAAATTAAACCCAAGTGAAGGAGAAAACTCAAAAAACCTCCCGTGGACCTTGATAGAACAGCCAATTGAAATTAGGCCCCCTCGGAGGAAAAATTTTAAAAATTCACTTCACACCCTCGATTCCTGAACGGTAAGCGTTCAAAAACCGACGAGTAAACGCGTTTTTGTGTTAGCGCAACAGGCGCACTTATAACTTATCTATACGGACATAGGACTTATAGGAGGCCGACCTCCAGCGACCCAACTCCCGAATAGCCGGCGGTGATGAACCAGCGGCCGCCGCATGGGTAGCCGCCCCAATCCGAAAGGAATGAGTACCGAAGTCCGCCTCCTGCAAGCCCAGCGCCGTCAAACATTTCTTGAACACAGATGCAAACTGAAACTTTGTCAGAGGGTCCGACTGCGCGTGCACCAGCAACTGGTTGCCCCCCGGAGGTCTTAACCGCACATACTCTTGCGTCAACCGCAGCGGGCAAACGCCCGTTCCCTCCTGAGCCTCCAAGGACAACCAGCGACCCCGACCTGTTTGATCTGTCTTGGATCGCACAATCCTACAGAGCAACAGGCCCTCTTGCAAGCGCACATTCTCGTAGAGCAGACCCGATTCCCGGGACGCCTTGCTGCTCGCCACTAACTCGCTCACCCGGAAAGCCCCGAAGAAGGCCAGGGCATACGCGCTACTAAACAATACCACCTCAAATTCCGAGGACGCAATCTGAGGTAGCACACGCAGCAATTCTGCTAGCAGCTGCAATGTTATAGGCCTACGTGAATCCGCAGGCGCCGGGTGCAACCTAGCCCAACCTTTCAGCGCTCTGGAAAGGACAAACGACCCCGTGGGGTCCGTCGTCCCGTGGAGCCGCGAGTGAAAGGCGATGCCCGCAAGGGCAGTAGCCATGGCCGCTTTTGACCTACCGTTTTGGTAATGCTCCCAAACAAAGGTCAACAGGGCGTCGGCCGAGGACTCACCTGCTACCCCGTACCTACTCTGAAAGGCTGACCAATCCCGCCATGCAGCATCATACGCTCGTAGCGTGGAGGGAGCCAGAGCACACCTGGCTAAAGCAGTTAAACCGATTCGACCATCTGCCAGACAGAAGGTGGGCATTGTAACCCCTCCGCCTCCGCTCCCGGAACCAACGTCCTGAATTTGTCAAATTGGAACCGGGACAATGCATCCGCAATTCCATTGTCAACTCCAGGAACGTGGCGAGCCCTAAAATTAATATTGCGCTGCAAACAAACTAACACTAAATGCCTTAGCAGTCGCAGTGCCTGCGGTGAGGAGGAACGCTGATTATTAATCGCATGTACTACCCCCAAGTTGTCGCAAAGAAACAAGATGTCCCTATTTGCGAACCGTCCGGCCCATAACTCAAGCGCCACTATGATCGGGAACAATTCCAGCAACAGAAGGTTCTTGGTAAACCCGCGCGTTACCCAAGATGCCGGCCAAGCCGCAGCGCACCATGCGCCAGCGAAGAACGCGCCGAACCCTCGACTGCCTGAAGCATCCGTGAACAATTGCAGCCGCTTACTAGAACAACAAGGAGCGGGCCACAAAACCTCCTTGTTGAAGGACACCAGGAAAGATACCCAAATCCGCAAATCATCTCTGATCTCGCGGGAAAGGTACACGGAGTGATTCAGCCGTACCGTCCCCGCCGTGGCCCGCTCGAGCTTGCGACAGAAAATCCTACCCATGGGGATAATCCGACACGCAAAATTGAGAGAACCAAGCAAGGACTGCACCTGCTTAAGCCGAACCCTGCGTTTGCCTAAACAGTCTGTAATTAAACCCAATAGCTTCCGCGCCTTATCCTCGGGCAAGCGACAGCAACCCCCAACCGTGTCAATTTCGATACCTAAATAGCTAAGACAAGTGCAAGGGCCCTCGCACTTATCTTGCGCGACCGGCACCCCTAAAGCGCAGAATAACGACCTGGCCACCGAGAGAATGTCCCCACAGACCGAACTGTCCCCGGGCCCAACAAAGAGAAAGTCGTCCAGGTAGTGAGCCACCCCCATTTGTCCGGAGGCGGTCTGGACGCACCAGTGCAAAAATGTGCTAAAGCACTCAAAGTAGGCGCAGGAGACAGAGCAACCCATGGGGAGACACCGATCCACGTAAAATTCGCCCCCTAGTTTGAAACCCAGAAACCGTAGGGAATCTGGGTGCAACGGGAGTAGGCGAAAGGCCGATTCTACGTCCAATTTTTGCCAAAAGACCCCCCGGACCACAATCCCGCACTAAGCGCAGCGCGTCGTCAAAAGACTGGTAACGTACCCTGCACTTGGCGTCCGGAATGGCGTCGTTGACCGACAATCCCGGAGGGTGCGACAAGTGCTGTATCAAGCGAAACTTGCCCGTGGCCTTCTTGGGCACCACCCCTACTGGGGAAATGCACAAGGAGGGCAGAGGGGGAAAGGCGTAGGGCCCGGCCATGCGCCCCAGGCCAATCTCCCCGTCTACTTTCCGCCGGACCTCCTGCGGGAATTCGCGAGCCGATCTCAAATTCCGGCGCGCCACCACCTGCACCGAATCCGAAATGGGCAGACGAAAACCGTGCCGAAAACCCTCCAAGAGAAACGATGACGCCGCCTCATCGGGGTACAAGCTAAGCCATCGCTGCAACTCGGGAACTAGAATCGGGGAGAAAGCCTTACTTGCCAATTCCCCCGGCCTCGGCGGAAGCGGCGGGCTTACCGCCTGTCGCCGAGGTGCAATCCTTGGCCGGGTGACTTGCTCCGCACATCTTACATGAGTGGCGAAAACGACAACTCGCTCCTTTGACGCACTTGCCGTCGTTGTAGGCAAAGCACTTGCCTTTACCCGTCAATCGGGAACCCGCCGCCCCGGCCGCCCCGGGCTTCTTGGCCGTGACGTCCGGGGTGGGTTTGACCTGCTGCGTGACCTCCAACCACACCTCAACATCCTTAAAACCCGCGGGCAGGATGGGGTTGCCATCCTGATTGCGACGAAACTTCTCGTCGTAATCCCGCCACGCGGACCCCTTGGATTTTAAGTACATATCGTGTACTAAAAACAAATATTTAACCAAGTTGGCATACTCCGAGAGACGCGATTCCGTGTAGCAAGCCATGAAAACCAAAAAACCACGCAGCCACTGGTGAAAATTGCGAAACGCATTTTCCCCAATACCACCCGGCTTCTTGGCTGCGTCAAAGCCCTGCCGCATTTCCTCCGTGAGGGTGAATACGTCTACGTACTTCCCCTTCCGTATTTTTTCCCGCATGCGCTTGCGAACCCCCCGTGTGACTGCAGTGTTAGCGCAGTGTACCATCTCCCCATAACGGGGGGGTTCAGGAGGGACCACCGGCGCAGGAGCGGCTACTCTATGCGCCTCCTTCGCCATTCGCCGCGCGATGAGTCTAGCTAATTTCCGCGGGCGCCGCGGAGAACCTGACGACACGCTGCTGGAAGATGAGGAACTACATGTTGTAATGTGCAAAGGAAGGTTTAGCTCACCAGTGTTAGAAGGACCCGGAACCGCGTCGTCCGCTGCAACCGCCTCCGCTGATGGCTGCACCTCCCTGGTCGATGCTGCGGTCGTCCGCGACCCTCGACTCCTGCCGGGCGTAGCCCCTGAACTGGCCGGAACCTGTGAGGGAGAAACAGAGGGGACAACAGGCGAAGAGGAGACCAAAACATCACTAACAATGGGTTGAAACTGCGGGGGAGGGGGCCCGGCCCAGCCGCTCCGCGGCGAAGTGCCGGCGGGGAGCTGCAGGGGAGGACCCCCAACCGAGGAGTACCCGACTGATTGCGTGAAGGCAGCCCCGCCCCCGGCACTGAAACCCACGGGGTAAGAAGGCTGCCACGCCGTATGCGGCGTGTAGCCGTCCGCCCCCGCCCATCCGTAGGACATCGGAAGGAAATGAGGGTGTGTCGGGAATGGCGGCCAACCCCGCGCTACCTGACTCCCCCCGGCCAATGCCTGCCCCGATTGCAAGCCCGCAAGGGCAAGGGGTGGCACCGTGACTCGGGGGCCGCCGACCGACCAAGTGGTCTGTACGCCGGCGCCCGCGACGGCCATGTGCGGGGAAAATTGTGGACCGGACGCCGTGAGGCCCATGGAGGGCAAGCTGGCAGCTAAGGAGAACGCCGGCGCTAGCGGCCACGGGAACCCCCCTGGGAAGGGCTGGTTCCCTGTGAAGCTTTGCTGAGCTGCGAACGAAGGATCAGGGCCGGAGGCCTGGACAGACGCCGTGACGGACGCCTGTGTTGACGCCACTTGCCATGCCCCCGGCAACGCGGGGGGAGGGGTTTGAAACCCGACAAATGGGGATGAAGCCTCGGGCGGCGGAGCGACTGCCGACCAGGGGCCCACGAAGCAGGCCCCCGATGCCGGAGTCACCCCCGCAAATTCTTGCCCCGTCGCTGAAGCCGGGGCGGGCGCAGCGGCAGTCACTGCTACGTCCCCCGCCCCAGCCGCACCAGTGTCAGCCAGCCCCCCATACCCTATTAAATACATGGGAGCCATAAGCCCCCCAACCGACCGGGGTGTAATTGGGTCCTGCGCAATACCAGGGACAGCGGGGACGTCTCCCCGCTGACCCTGACTCATCTCCCCCACATGTGTACCGGCCCCCCCCTCCCCGCCCGGAGCCCGGCCGCGGCCGCCCGAAGTCACGTGGGCGCCCGAGCTGCCGCAGCCAGCCGCCGGCGGGGAAGGCAGGAGAGGCCCGGCGCTGACCAGCGCGCTGATAGATGCAGGCGGCGCCGTGGATTGCGCCGCTGGGGACGCCGGCGACCGCGGCCTGGCCGGGCCGCGCGTCCCGGCGCCATGTGCAGAGCGCCCGCTGGCCGCCTGCCTCCGGCTGGCCGGGCAGCGGGCCGTCACGGCCCGCCCCCACCGCCTGTCAGCAGCATTGTTAAGCCTCCGGGGCTCCGAACCAGGGGATCGTGATCGGGGGGTGCCCCCAGCCTCCACGAGGCGTCGAGGGGGAGGGGCAGAACGCCTAGGCCGCTGCATGATAGTAGGGGGGGGAGACACTGATGCAAACACCCTGGAACCTAAAAGGCAAATCAGCAGCAAAAAGGGGGGGGGCAAAGGGGGTAAAATGCCCAGTAATGAATAAACAATTAAACAACAACAAAGAATAAGCAGCTTATATAAGTAAAGATATACTTATCCTTCCTGGGCCATAAACTGAATGGCAAGAGGAAGTCTAGCAAAATGGCCACCACCTATATACTAACCTAAGACCCTCCTCTTCATCTTGATGCACAACCCTCTAATCCAATAGGAAAAAACCAACCGGGAAAACTGATCTGCCTAGCAACTGCTTAGTCATTTAAACAACCAATCACAAAAAGTTGATCGCTTATATGGCCTCAGGCTTATGCAGCCTTCAGCTTATCTAAGCAGCACAGCTGACCACACAGGAGAGTCCACATATCAGTGTTATGTACACTGTTAAATCTTGATTAAGACGCCGCCGAGCGTCGAAACACGTTGATACAGTGCAATATTGATGTACAAACCGGTTCATCCATTGAGGGGAGCATATGACAAATTTTTCTGATATCCGGATCATTTCATGTCAGTCGAATTCCATCTCTGTTCCCCAAACTGGTATGGCCGGTTGTCTATTTGTGTTTCATTTGTGAATTTTAAATAAAAAGGGTTTCCTTTGCCCTAATTGGCTTCCCTTTTTTAATTTCATACCCACCATATGAGTGATATCCATACTCATTATACGGGCGAAAGAGAAAATAATATCCACGGAAAAGAAACCTTTATGTGCTTTCTATCTCACTTTTTCAAGTAAGCATACACGTAAGGATTCATTACCGTATCTTCACGGCATCACTTTTGGGTGACCCCATAAGATGGTGGACGTCGTATCTCTTTTCTGGGACCATCTTCATCACCTAGTTTCCCCTTCACACAGTGGAAAGAACTGTAGTGTCCATACAGGTGTTAGGCGCCGGGGTCCGCTCGTCGGTGCGGCCCGGCGCCTAGCAACCAGGGATGCCGTACGCGTACAGCCGCCGGCTCCCTGGCAACGCTAGACGCCGGGCGCACTGAGCCGCACGGACCCTAGCAACGGGGACGCCACTGGCGGACCGCGTTCCCCGTTGCTGGGTCCAGTTAAAATGATTGTGCACCTGTTTCCTGGCCGTGCAGCAAGGCAGCTGCACGGCATTTGTGTAATCAGCCCTGTCAGCAGCTGATTGGAGGACTCCTGTTTATATGCACTCTCAGGGCTTCTCACAGACGCCGGTAATAGCTTCCTGCATGCTGTCCTTGTTTGCTGAGAGTCTGTTTCCAGTCTTGCTGTATCCGGTCGTTCCAGTCTCCAGTAGTCCTGTACTCGGAAGTTGTCATCTTGTTCCTGGAGTCCTGACTGATCACCGTTTAACATCCAGTGGTGTTCGTGAGTCGCGGCTTTGCCGTGTGTTGCGGCTTGGCCGCTTTACCATTTATTATTTGTGTTTTGGAGCATTTTGCGGAGGGTTCCGCTTCCACAGGTCCACTCTGGTATCCGGCGGTGCTGGGTAGGAGTATTGGACAAGTGGATTTATGGTTGTCCTTTTCCCTGGCGGTTTTTCCGCACATACTTCAGGTCTTTGCTAGTTAGCTTGTTGCCCCTGGCCTGTTGTCAGTCAGAGGTCCTCTTGTTATCATCCTGCCTCGGATTTCCCTTTGTCTCTCATTAAGACCGGGGGGCACGGGAGTTGGGCAGACATAATCCGCCCTTCAAACGTGGCTGCCAAGGGCTCAAGAAACCATAGTCTCGCAAGGGATTTCCGATAGCACGGGTGAGACAATAGAGTTAGGGCGCCAGGGGCAACTAGTCTTTCCTGCTCCCGTTACCAGCATTCCATTCCAGCGCTCTGGTCATTGTCATAAGATCTCCTCTGGTCAGGAGTGCTGGAATCATAACATTATTACCGGCCACACCAAAACTTAAAATTAAACGGGGTTTAATTTTTTTCTCATTCAGTTTTGTAAGAGTTTATCGGCCTCATGAATCCAACAGGTTTAGGGCCAAATCCTGGTCAGCTCTTAGTCAGCCAGATTCAAGAACTTACTCAGATGATTCAGGATCTTTCCCTTCGGGTGAAGTCGCAGGAAGATCTTTTGCGAACTTCCCCGAGGGTAGTCCCTGAACCAAAGATGCATTTGCCTGACCGTTTTTCTGGTGATAGGAAAGAGTTTTTTAATTTTAAAGAATCCTGTAAACTTTATTTTCGTTTAAGACCGATCTCCTCGGGTACTGAATCTCAGCGGGTTGGGATTATTATTTCTTTGCTCCAGGGGGATCCTCAGACCTGGGCATTTGGTTTAAAAGCAGAGGCACCGGCCTTGTTGTCAGTAGACGCCTTTTTTGGGTCTTTAGGGCTATTGTATGATGACCCTGATAGAGAGGCATCCGCTGAAGGTCAGTTGCGCGCTCTCAGACAGGGTAGGAATCCTGCAGAGGTTTATTGTATGGAGTTTCGCCGTTGGTCGAACGACTGTGGCTGGAATGACCCAGCCCTGCGCAGTCAGTTTCGCCTCGGCTTATCAGAGTCTATAAAAGACAGTCTCCTTCAGTATCCCGCTCCTGAGACTCTCGATAAACTCATGGAGCTTTCTATTAAGATTGATCGTCGTCTCAGAGAGCGGAGGGCTGAAAAAGGAGCACCTGTCAGGTCAACTCCATGTGTGTATTCCATTCCTGAGGACGTAGAGGAGCCCATGCAGATGGGTCTCTCCCGGCTGTCTCCTGAAGAAAGAGCCAGAAGGCAAAACTCTGGTCTTTGTTTGTACTGTGGGGGTAAGGGACATTTTGCTCGTAATTGTCCGAACAAGTCGGGAAACGCCTCGACCAGGTGAATTGTGAGGGGGTTCACCTAGGTCTGCAGCTTATCTCCTCGAATAACTCCCTTTTAGTCCCAGCTAAAGTTTCCTTTGGTAGCCTCAGTTCTTCGGTGTCGGCTTTTGTTGACAGTGGAGCTGCAGGAAACTTTATGGATTTAACTTGGGCTAAGGCCTTAGGCATTCCTCAGTTATCTTTGGGTAGGTGTGTCACCATGCATGGCTTAGATGGGAGTCCACTGTCCAATGGGGTTATTTCCCTCTGTACACCCCCTGTACTACTTACGGTAGGAGCTCTTCATTCTGAAAAAATCGAGTTCTTCCTTACCCATTGCCCAGCAGTTCCAGTGGTTCTGGGTAACCCTTGGCTGGCCTTTCATAATCCCACCATTGATTGGCGGTCGGGGGAGATTTCACAATGGGGTACCTTCTGTGATAAGGAATGTATTACGTTTCCAGTCAGAATAGCAGCTGCCATTCCTGAACTCATTCCCGTGGAATACCAAGAGTTTGCTGATGTGCTCTCCAAGGGCAATGCAGACATTCTGCCTCCACATCGGCCTTATGATTGTGCTATTGAGCTAATTCCTGGTGCCGCATTGCCAAAGGGAAGGTTATATGCTTTATCCGGGCCAGAAACTGCGGCCATGAATGATTATGTTAAGGAGAGCCTAGGGAAAGGATTTATTAGGCCATCAAAATCTCCTTTAAGTGCAGGCTTCTTCTTTGTGGAGAAAAAGGATGGCTCGCTTAGACCTTGCATTGACTTTAGAGCCCTGAATAAAATCTCAGTAAAAAATACTTATCCTCTGCCGCTGATTTCTGTCCTCTTTGATCAGCTGCGTTCGGCTGTGATTTTTTCTAAAATTGACCTAAGAGGAGCGTATAACCTCATCCGAATCAAGTCTGGAGATGAGTGGAAGACGGCCTTCAGTACTCAGTCGGGTCACTACGAGTACCTGGTGATGCCGTTCGGCTTGTCTAACGCTCCAGCAGTTTTCCAGGACCTCATTAACGATGTGCTCCGTGACTTCCTAGGGAAATTCGTGGTCGTTTACTTAGACGACATCCTGATTTATTCTGACTCAATTGAACAACATGTTACCCAGGTGCGTCAGGTTCTTCAAAAGTTATGTGAGAATCATCTATATGCCAAGCTGGAGAAATGTGAGTTTCATGTCACGGAGGTATCTTTTTTAGGGTACATTATTTCCCCTCGGGGATTTTTCATGGAACCTAAGAAGCTCCAGGCCATCCTTAGTTGGGCGCAACCCACCAATTTAAAAGCAATTCAGCGCTTTTTAGGGTTTGCGAATTATTATAGGAGGTTCATTCATTCTTTTTCCGACCTGGTTGCTCCCATTGTGGCTCTGACAAAGAAAGGAGCGGATCCTACCAACTGGTCGCGGGAAGCTGAGTTGTCCTTTCGGGCCCTGAAACAAGCTTTTGTCTCGGCTCCAGTCCTCAGACATCCCAATCCAGAATTGCCCTTCGTTGTGGAGGTTGATGCCTCGGAGGTTGGAGTGGGGGCTATCCTATCTCAAAAGGATCCGGAGTCTCTGGAACTACATCCTTGTGCCTTTATGTCCAGGAAATTCTCCTCCGCTGAATCCAACTATGACGTTGGTAACCGGGAGTTACTGGCAATAAAATGGGCTTTCGAGGAGTGGAGGCATTGGCTGGAGGGAGCAACACATACTATTTCAGTATTGACTGACCATAAAAACCTGCAATACATCGAATCAGCTAAGCGGCTGAATGCCCGGCAGGCTCGTTGGGCTTTATTCTTTACTCGTTTCAAATTTATTATCACTTTCAGGCCAGGTTCCAAGAATACCAAGGCGGATGCCCTGTCACGCAGTTTTCTTCCGGTTCACAATAACAGTCCTGTTACTCCCATACTTCCATCTTCAGTCATTTGGGCAGGACTCACACAAGATTTATTTACCCAGTTAAAACAGCTTCAACACCAAGCTCCTGGAAATACTCCTGCTGGTCGTCTTTACGTCCCTGAGTTTTTGAGAGCTACTGTTTTGACTGAGTTCCATGATAACAAAGTTTCCGGGCATCCGGGGATCTCTAAGACTTTGGAGTTAGTCTCCCGCTCAGTATGGTGGCCTGGTCTTTCTAAAGACGTTAAGGAGTTTGTTTTTTCATGTCAGGTTTGTGCACAGCATAAGGTTCCCCGTTCCTTGCCTATCGGGCAACTTATGCCCTTAAATGTCCCCCTCAGGCCATGGTCTCATATTTCCATGGATTTTGTGGTAGACCTTCCCCTTTCAGCCGGATTCCGAGTCATATGGGTGGTAGTGGACCGTTTTAGCAAGATGGCTCATTTCATTGCTCTTCCCTGACTGCCATCTGCCCAAGGATTGGCAGTTTTGTTTCTCCGCCATGTTTTCAGACTTCATGGGTTGCCCACTGATATTGTTTCTGATCGGGGTCCACAATTCATTGCACAATTCTGGAAGTGTTTTTGTGCTTCATTAAAGATGAAATTGTCATTAACATCCGGTTACCACCCCCAATCCAACGGGCAAACCGAGCGAGTTAACCAATCATTGAAACAGTATTTGCGTTTGTACTCAGCCAAACTCCAGAATGATTGGTCCGAGTTTCTTCCATTGGCGGAGTTTGCTTACAATAATTCTTGTCATTCCTCCACTAATGTGTCTCCATTCTTTTCAGTTTTTGGTTTTCACCCCAGAGCTAATTCTTTTTTTCAACATTCCTCAGTTTCCTCGCTAACCTTAACCTCCCATCTCAGAGCCATTTGGAAAAAAGTGCACCTTGCTCTCAGAAAAGCGGCCTTTCAAGAGAAATTTTTTTTTGACAGGCTCCGACGTCCTTGCACTTTTAAGGTGGGAGATAGGGTATGGTTGTCGACTCGTAACATTAGACTTCGACAATCCTCGGCTAGATTGGGACCCAAATTTATTGGACCATTTCATATTATTAAAAAAGTCAACCCAGTTGCTTTCCGGTTACGCTTACCAAGATCTCTCCGGATTGGAAATACGTTTCATTGCTCCCTGTTGAAACCATACGTTTCTTCCAGTAGATTTCCTCGGAAGATCTCTCAGGGAAGATCTCCAGTGGATGTACAGGGACAACAGGAGTTCCTGGTGGAGAAGGTTCTCGATTCCAAATTGTCCCGGGGCAGGCTTTATTTTCTGGTTCACTGGAGAGGCTATGGTCCAGAGGAAAGGTCTTGGGTCCTGGATAAGGATCTTCATGCCCCGAGGCTCAAGAGGGCATTTTTTCTGGAATTTCCTCGGAAGCCTGGCTTAAGGGGTTCCTTGACCCCTTCTCAAGGGGGGGGGGTACTGTTAGGCGCCGGGGTCCGCTCGTCGGTGCGGCCCGGCGCCTAGCAACCAGGGACGCCGTACGCGTACAGCCGCCAGCTCCCTGGCAACGCTAGACGCCGGGCGCACTGAGCCGCACGGACCCTAGCAACGGGGACGCCACTGGCGGACCGCGTTCCCCGTTGCTGGGTCCAGTTAAAATGATTGTGCACCTGTTTCCTGGCCGTGCAGCAAGGCAGCTGCACGGCATTTGTGTAATCAGCCCTGTCAGCAGCTGATTGGAGGACTCCTGTTTATATGCACTCTCAGGGCTTCTCACAGACGCCGGTAATAGCTTCCTGCATGCTGTCCTTGTTTGCTGAGAGTCTGTTTCCAGTCTTGCTGTATCCGGTCGTTCCAGTCTCCAGTAGTCCTGTACTCGGAAGTTGTCATCTTGTTCCTGGAGTCCTGACTGATCACCGTTTAACATCCAGTGGTGTTCGTGAGTCGCGGCTTTGCCGTGTGTTGCGGCTTGGCCGCTTTACCATTTATTATTTGTGTTTTGGAGCATTTTGCGGAGGGTTCCGCTTCCACAGGTCCACTCTGGTATCCGGCGGTGCTGGGTAGGAGTATTGGACAAGTGGATTTATGGTTGTCCTTTTCCCTGGCGGTTTTTCCGCACATACTTCAGGTCTTTGCTAGTTAGCTTGTTGCCCCTGGCCTGTTGTCAGTCAGAGGTCCTCTTGTTATCATCCTGCCTCGGATTTCCCTTTGTCTCTCATTAAGACCGGGGGGCACGGGAGTTGGGCAGACATAATCCGCCCTTCAAACGTGGCTGCCAAGGGCTCAAGAAACCATAGTCTCGCAAGGGATTTCCGATAGCACGGGTGAGACAATAGAGTTAGGGCGCCAGGGGCAACTAGTCTTTCCTGCTCCCGTTACCAGCATTCCATTCCAGCGCTCTGGTCATTGTCATAAGATCTCCTCTGGTCAGGAGTGCTGGAATCATAACATTATTACCGGCCACACCAAAACTTAAAATTAAACGGGGTTTAATTTTTTTCTCATTCAGTTTTGTAAGAGTTTATCGGCCTCATGAATCCAACAGGTTTAGGGCCAAATCCTGGTCAGCTCTTAGTCAGCCAGATTCAAGAACTTACTCAGATGATTCAGGATCTTTCCCTTCGGGTGAAGTCGCAGGAAGATCTTTTGCGAACTTCCCCGAGGGTAGTCCCTGAACCAAAGATGCATTTGCCTGACCGTTTTTCTGGTGATAGGAAAGAGTTTTTTAATTTTAAAGAATCCTGTAAACTTTATTTTCGTTTAAGACCGATCTCCTCGGGTACTGAATCTCAGCGGGTTGGGATTATTATTTCTTTGCTCCAGGGGGATCCTCAGACCTGGGCATTTGGTTTAAAAGCAGAGGCACCGGCCTTGTTGTCAGTAGACGCCTTTTTTGGGTCTTTAGGGCTATTGTATGATGACCCTGATAGAGAGGCATCCGCTGAAGGTCAGTTGCGCGCTCTCAGACAGGGTAGGAATCCTGCAGAGGTTTATTGTACGGAGTTTCGCCGTTGGTCGAACGACTGTGGCTGGAATGACCCAGCCCTGCGCAGTCAGTTTCGCCTCGGCTTATCAGAGTCTATAAAAGACAGTCTCCTTCAGTATCCCGCTCCTGAGACTCTCGATAAACTCATGGAGCTTTCTATTAAGATTGATCGTCGTCTCAGAGAGCGGAGGGCTGAAAAAGGAGCACCTGTCAGGTCAACTCCATGTGTGTATTCCATTCCTGAGGACGTAGAGGAGCCCATGCAGATGGGTCTCTCCCGGCTGTCTCCTGAAGAAAGAGCCAGAAGGCAAAACTCTGGTCTTTGTTTGTACTGTGGGGGTAAGGGACATTTTGCTCGTAATTGTCCGAACAAGTCGGGAAACGCCTCGACCAGGTGAATTGTGAGGGGGTTCACCTAGGTCTGCAGCTTATCTCCTCGAATAACTCCCTTTTAGTCCCAGCTAAAGTTTCCTTTGGTAGCCTCAGTTCTTCGGTGTCGGCTTTTGTTGACAGTGGAGCTGCAGGAAACTTTATGGATTTAACTTGGGCTAAGGCCTTAGGCATTCCTCAGTTATCTTTGGGTAGGTGTGTCACCATGCATGGCTTAGATGGGAGTCCACTGTCCAATGGGGTTATTTCCCTCTGTACACCCCCTGTACTACTTACGGTAGGAGCTCTTCATTCTGAAAAAATCGAGTTCTTCCTTACCCATTGCCCAGCAGTTCCAGTGGTTCTGGGTCACCCTTGGCTGGCCTTTCATAATCCCACCATTGATTGGCGGTCGGGGGAGATTTCACAATGGGGTACCTTCTGTGATAAGGAATGTATTACGTTTCCAGTCAGAATAGCAGCTGCCATTCCTGAACTCATTCCCGTGGAATACCAAGAGTTTGCTGATGTGCTCTCCAAGGGCAATGCAGACATTCTGCCTCCACATCGGCCTTATGATTGTGCTATTGAGCTAATTCCTGGTGCCGCATTGCCAAAGGGAAGGTTATATGCTTTATCCGGGCCAGAAACTGCGGCCATGAATGATTATGTTAAGGAGAGCCTAGGGAAAGGATTTATTAGGCCATCAAAATCTCCTTTAAGTGCAGGCTTCTTCTTTGTGGAGAAAAAGGATGGCTCGCTTAGACCTTGCATTGACTTTAGAGCCCTGAATAAAATCTCAGTAAAAAATACTTATCCTCTGCCGCTGATTTCTGTCCTCTTTGATCAGCTGCGTTCGGCTGTGATTTTTTCTAAAATTGACCTAAGAGGAGCGTATAACCTCATCCGAATCAAGTCTGGAGATGAGTGGAAGACGGCCTTCAGTACTCAGTCGGGTCACTACGAGTACCTGGTGATGCCGTTCGGCTTGTCTAACGCTCCAGCAGTTTTCCAGGACCTCATTAACGATGTGCTCCGTGACTTCCTAGGGAAATTCATGGTCGTTTACTTAGACGACATCCTGATTTATTCTGACTCAATTGAACAACATGTTACCCAGGTGCGTCAGGTTCTTCAAAAGTTATGTGAGAATCATCTATATGCCAAGCTGGAGAAATGTGAGTTTCATGTCACGGAGGTATCTTTTTTAGGGTACATTATTTCCCCTCGGGGATTTTTCATGGAACCTAAGAAGCTCCAGGCCATCCTTAGTTGGGCGCAACCCACCAATTTAAAAGCAATTCAGCGCTTTTTAGGGTTTGCGAATTATTATAGGAGGTTCATTCATTCTTTTTCCGACCTGGTTGCTCCCATTGTGGCTCTGACAAAGAAAGGAGCGGATCCTACCAACTGGTCGCGGGAAGCTGAGTTGTCCTTTCGGGCCCTGAAACAAGCTTTTGTCTCGGCTCCAGTCCTCAGACATCCCAATCCAGAATTGCCCTTCGTTGTGGAGGTTGATGCCTCGGAGGTTGGAGTGGGGGCTATCCTATCTCAAAAGGATCCGGAGTCTCTGGAACTACATCCTTGTGCCTTTATGTCCAGGAAATTCTCCTCCGCTGAATCCAACTATGACGTTGGTAACCGGGAGTTACTGGCAATAAAATGGGCTTTCGAGGAGTGGAGGCATTGGCTGGAGGGAGCAACACATACTATTTCAGTATTGACTGACCATAAAAACCTGCAATACATCGAATCAGCTAAGCGGCTGAATGCCCGGCAGGCTCGTTGGGCTTTATTCTTTACTCGTTTCAAATTTATTATCACTTTCAGGCCAGGTTCCAAGAATACCAAGGCGGATGCCCTGTCACGCAGTTTTCTTCCGGTTCACAATAACAGTCCTGTTACTCCCATACTTCCATCTTCAGTCATTTGGGCAGGACTCACACAAGATTTATTTACCCAGTTAAAACAGCTTCAACACCAAGCTCCTGGAAATACTCCTGCTGGTCGTCTTTACGTCCCTGAGTTTTTGAGAGCTACTGTTTTGACTGAGTTCCATGATAACAAAGTTTCCGGGCATCCGGGGATCTCTAAGACTTTGGAGTTAGTCTCCCGCTCAGTATGGTGGCCTGGTCTTTCTAAAGACGTTAAGGAGTTTGTTTTTTCATGTCAGGTTTGTGCACAGCATAAGGTTCCCCGTTCCTTGCCTATCGGGCAACTTATGCCCTTAAATGTCCCCCTCAGGCCATGGTCTCATATTTCCATGGATTTTGTGGTAGACCTTCCCCTTTCAGCCGGATTCCGAGTCATATGGGTGGTAGTGGACCGTTTTAGCAAGATGGCTCATTTCATTGCTCTTCCCCGACTGCCATCTGCCCAAGGATTGGCAGTTTTGTTTCTCCGCCATGTTTTCAGACTTCATGGGTTGCCCACTGATATTGTTTCTGATCGGGGTCCACAATTCATTGCACAATTCTGGAAGTGTTTTTGTGCTTCATTAAAGATGAAATTGTCATTAACATCCGGTTACCACCCCCAATCCAACGGGCAAACCGAGCGAGTTAACCAATCATTGAAACAGTATTTGCGTTTGTACTCAGCCAAACTCCAGAATGATTGGTCCGAGTTTCTTCCATTGGCGGAGTTTGCTTACAATAATTCTTGTCATTCCTCCACTAATGTGTCTCCATTCTTTTCAGTTTTTGGTTTTCACCCCAGAGCTAATTCTTTTTTTCAACATTCCTCAGTTTCCTCGCTAACCTTAACCTCCCATCTCAGAGCCATTTGGAAAAAAGTGCACCTTGCTCTCAGAAAAGCGGCCTTTCAAGAGAAAATTTTTTTTGACAGGCTCCGACGTCCTTGCACTTTTAAGGTGGGAGATAGGGTATGGTTGTCGACTCGTAACATTAGACTTCGACAATCCTCGGCTAGATTGGGACCCAAATTTATTGGACCATTTCATATTATTAAAAAAGTCAACCCAGTTGCTTTCCGGTTACGCTTACCAAGATCTCTCCGGATTGGAAATACGTTTCATTGCTCCCTGTTGAAACCATACGTTTCTTCCAGTAGATTTCCTCGGAAGATCTCTCAGGGAAGATCTCCAGTGGATGTACAGGGACAACAGGAGTTCCTGGTGGAGAAGGTTCTCGATTCCAAATTGTCCCGGGGCAGGCTTTATTTTCTGGTTCACTGGAGAGGCTATGGTCCAGAGGAAAGGTCTTGGGTCCTGGATAAGGATCTTCATGCCCCGAGGCTCAAGAGGGCATTTTTTCGGGAATTTCCTCGGAAGCCTGGCTTAAGGGGTTCCTTGACCCCTCCTCAAGGGGGGGGGGGGGTACTGTTAGGCGCCGGGGTCCGCTCGTCGGTGCGGCCCGGCGCCTAGCAACCAGGGACGCCGTACGCGTACAGCCGCCAGCTCCCTGGCAATGCTAGACGCCGGGCGCACTGAGCCGCACGGACCCTAGCAACGGGGACGCCACTGGCGGACCGCGTTCCCCGTTGCTGGGTCCAGTTAAAATGATTGTGCACCTGTTTCCTGGCCGTGCAGCAAGGCAGCTGCACGGCATTTGTGTAATCAGCCCTGTCAGCAGCTGATTGGAGGACTCCTGTTTATATGCACTCTCAGGGCTTCTCACAGACGCCGGTAATAGCTTCCTGCATGCTGTCCTTGTTTGCTGAGAGTCTGTTTCCAGTCTTGCTGTATCCGGTCGTTCCAGTCTCCAGTAGTCCTGTACTCGGAAGTTGTCATCTTGTTCCTGGAGTCCTGACTGATCACCGTTTAACATCCAGTGGTGTTCGTGAGTCGCGGCTTTGCCGTGTGTTGCGGCTTGGCCGCTTTACCATTTATTATTTGTGTTTTGGAGCATTTTGCGGAGGGTTCCGCTTCCACAGGTCCACTCTGGTATCCGGCGGTGCTGGGTAGGAGTATTGGACAAGTGGATTTTTGGTTGTCCTTTTCCCTGGCGGTTTTTCCGCACATACTTCAGGTCTTTGCTAGTTAGCTTGTTGCCCCTGGCCTGTTGTCAGTCAGAGGTCCTCTTGTTATCATCCTGCCTCGGATTTCCCTTTGTCTCTCATTAAGACCGGGGGGCACCGGAGTTGGGCAGACATAATCCGCCCTTCAAACGTGGCTGCCAAGGGCTCAAGAAACCATAGTCTCGCAAGGGATTTCCGATAGCACGGGTGAGACAATAGAGTTAGGGCGCCAGGGGCAACTAGTCTTTCCTGCTCCCGTTACCAGCATTCCATTCCAGCGCTCTGGTCATTGTCATAAGATCTCCTCTGGTCAGGAGTGCTGGAATCATAACAACAGGATTACACTATTGTATTTTGTTTCTCTTTTTTTCATGTATATCATGACATCGCTGTGAGGATCGTTTAAAACAAGGGGACATTTGGAGCGCAGAAAGTGAGACTGTATTTTTCTGTTACATATTGACTTTGTAGGTTGGTGACCTATTTGTACTGTCCTCTGCTGCTCCATTTTGCAGCGCCTTAGAAAGATTTCTTTATTTATTTCCTGGCACCAGTACCCTGACAAAGTTAAAATGCAGGTTAAAGCATTTTGATGGAGTCGGTAGCACATTTACATAACCCTTGTTTTGTGCAAGATCCAATCCAATATACCTGGCCCAGTGGGCAATTGGTTGCCCTTGGTTGCCCTGGTATGACCTGACTCTTAAAAGATTACATTTTTGATTGTAATTAAAATGCTATAGGCATTTTCTCTCAGCTGCTTGTTGTTTATCACTGTGTGAGCTATGGCTGCCTGATTGCAGGACAGAGAAACAGACAGTTTTCCTGTCTATTGTCATGGGATGAACTTCTAATCATTCATCCATTTTATTTGCTTATACAGAGAAAGAAATGTTACTTTGACCTGTATAAGAGATTTCAGAGCGATTCATTACAGTAATTAATCACATAAAGTAGCAATGTTTTCCAAAGTGATTATTCTCATAGGAATTACTCACAGATTTATAGTTGAGGCCTTAAGAAGACAAGCAGGACTGGTTAACTATGGCAATAAGCTACTATGTGCCACGTGCATCACTTTCCAGGAAGACTAGGAAGGTAGGAAGGATAGTGCCATGACCCCCCCTTCCCCCCACACACTGGAAGGCACCGGTCTCTGGGATATTACTGTACTGTCCTCTCTGGTCTGTGAGAGCTACTCCCATGGCCGCCATCAAGGGGGGCCTTTGGGGACTACAGTCCCGGGCCCCAGACATACAGGGGGCCCGAGTGGTAACAGGTGAACTGATGCTTAGCCTCAAGCTGCTTACTTGCAGCTGGTGCACCAGAACTGAGCAGCCAGTGAGAGAGAGAGACAGCGCTGGCATAGCAGCATTTTAAATGTGCCGGCCGCGAACCAACCAGAGCTCACGGACCGGCAGCCAATCAGGAGAAGCGGCATTAGCGACTCCTGATTGGCTGCCGGGCCGCAAGTTTGGATAGGCTGGCGGCCGTCACCATATTTAACATGCCGCCGATGCTGTCACTCTCAGCAAAGGATCTTACCACTGCACAGATGTTTGGGCCAATCATAGCAGCAGCTGCGTTGCCAATGGTAAGCCAGCAGTGGCAGCGGGAGAAACATGCATCAGCTGAGTGAGGGGAGAAGAGAGACAGTAATGGAGGACAATACAGGGAATTAGTTGAGGCAGAAGCCGAATAGAAGGGGAACTCAAGAGTTAAACAGAAACAACTAAGGGTGGGGGAAAGAACAGTTATGGCAGAAGAAGGAGAGTTGAGCAAATAAAAAGATGAAAAAAGTACAGTAGAGAACAGGAAAGTGAAAAAAGTGAAAAGGTGAAAAAAAGCACACGCTAGAAAAGATAGAGCCAAGTAAAAAAATGCTGAGTGCCTGATTAAGGGGTACGACTCTGTGGTAGAGAAAAGTGCTTTTATTGGTGACAGATCACAGCATGGTCGGACCTGCAGTGGAAGAAGGTAATTGGATCCACGGCCGCTCAGGAACGCAATTTACAGCCTGGTGGTTAGCGTATGTATGAATATTCTGAGCTTCATAATGTCCGTTGTTTTATAAATACAGGAATAAAGGGCCTTTGTATTAATAATGAAAATTTCCTTGCTAAGTAATATAACTGCTGTCCTGCGAGTACATCCCCAGCATATTGGAGGAGTCACTCCCCCAGGCAATCTGACACAGCACATGCACAGTATCAGATTCGGGAGCGGTTTAATTGATTTGTGAGAGCGCCACACCCTATTAGCTGTTCCTGATTTAGATTGATATTTCTAATATATCCATGTTTTACACTACTGTGCACAAGAAAGTGTTGTGAATAAAATGTTATCATTTTTTATTAATGTAACAAGTCACAATACTCTAAAATTCAATATTAAAAAAAGAGGGTACATTTATGAGGAGGAAGTGGAGGGAGATGATGTAGTATTAAGATACTATCCTTCTAGTAATACAACAAGAGGATGGTATACTACATAGAGATGAGCGGGTTCGGTTTCTCTGAATCCGAACCCGCCCGAACTTCATGGTTTTTTTCACGGGTCCGAGCAGACTCGGATCCTCCCGCCTTGCTCGGTTAACCCGAGCGCGCCCGAACGTCATCATGACGCTGTCGGATTCTCGCGAGACTCGGATTCTATATAAGGAGCCGCGCGTCGCCGCCATTTTCACACGTGCATTGAGATTGATAGTGAGAGGACGTGGCTGGCGTCCTCTCCATTTAGATTATAAGAGAGAGAGATTTACTGGAGCTTAGGACTAGGAGGAGTACTGTAGAAGTGTAGAGAGTGCAGAGAGTTTACTAGTGAGTGACCACCAGACAGTGCAGTTTATTTAATATATCCGTTCTCTGCCTGAAAAAAGCGATACACACAGTGACTCAGTCACATACCATATCTGTGTGCACTGCTCAGGCTCAGCCCAGTGTGCTGCATCATCTATATATATTATATATCTGTCTGACTGCTCAGCTCACACAGCTTATAATTGTGGGGGAGACTGGGGAGCACTGCAGTGCCAGTTATAGGTTATAGCAGGAGCCAGGAGTACATAATATTATATAGTGAGTGACCACCAGACAGTGCAGTTTATTTAATATATCCGTTCTCTGCCTGAAAAAAGCGATACACACAGTGACTCAGTCACATACCATATCTGTGTGCACTGCTCAGGCTCAGCCCAGTGTGCTGCATCATCTATATATATTATATATCTGTCTGACTGCTCAGCTCACACAGCTTATAATTGTGGGGGAGACTGGGGAGCACTGCAGTGCCAGTTATAGGTTATAGCAGGAGCCAGGAGTACATAATATTATATAGTGAGTGACCACCAGACAGTGCAGTTTATTTAATATATCCGTTCTCTGCCTGAAAAAAGCGATACACACAGTGACTCAGTCACATACCATATCTGTGTGCACTGCTCAGGCTCAGCCCAGTGTGCTGCATCATCTATATATATTATATATCTGTCTGACTGCTCAGCTCACACAGCTTATAATTGTGGGGGAGACTGGGGAGCACTGCAGTGCCAGTTATAGGTTATAGCAGGAGCCAGGAGTACATAATATTATATTAAAATTAAACAGTGCACACTTTTGCTGCAGGAGTGCCACTGCCAGTGTGACTGACCAGTGACCTGACCACACTGACCACCAGTATAGTTAGTAGTATACTTATATTGTGATTGCCTGAAAAAGTTAAACACTCGTCGTGTGACTTCACTTGTGTGTTGTTGTTTTTTTTTATTCTATAAAAATAAAACTCATTCTGCTGACAGACAGTGTCCAGCAGGTCCGTCATTATATAATATATAATATATACCTGTCCGGCTGCAGTAGTGATATATATATATTTTTTATATCATTTATCATCCAGTCGCAGCAGACACAGTACGGTAGTTCACGGCTGTGGCTACCTCTGTGTCTGCACTCGGCAGGCAGTCCGTCCATAATTGTATACCACCTAACCGTGGTTTTTTTTTCTTCTTTATACATACATACTACTACGACATCTCTTTATCAACCAGTCTATATTAGCAGCAGACACAGTACAGTACGGTAGTTCACGGCTGTGGCTACCTCTGTGTCTGCACTCGGCAGGCAGTCCGTCCATAATTGTATACCACCTAACCTTTTTCTTTGCATCATGTGCTGATTGGGGAGGGTTTTTTGGAAGGGACATCCTGCGTGACACTGCAGTGCCACTCCTAAATGGGCCCGGTGTTTGTGTCGGCCACTAGGGTCGCTAATCTTACTCACACAGTCAGCTACCTCATTGCGCCTCTTTTTTTCTTTGCGTCATGTGCTGTTTGGGGAGGGTTTTTTGGAAGGGACATCCTGCGTGACACTGCAGTGCCACTCCTAGATGGGCCCGGTGTTTGTGTCGGCCACTAGGGTCGCTAATCTTACTCACACAGCTACCTCATTGCGCCTCTTTTTTTCTTTGCGTCATGTGCTGTTTGGGGAGGGTTTTTTGGAAGGGACATCCTGCGTGACACTGCAGTGCCACTCCTAGATGGGCCCGGTGTTTGTGTCGGCCACTAGGGTCGCTAATCTTACTCACACAGCTACCTCATTGCGCCTCTTTTTTTCTTTGCGTCATGTGCTGTTTGGGGAGGGTTTTTTGGAAGGGCCATCCTGCGTGACACTGCAGTGCCACTCCTAGATGGGCCCGGTGTTTGTGTCGGCCACTAGGGTCGCTAATCTTACTCACACAGCTACCTCATTGCGCCTCTTTTTTTCTTTGCGTCATGTGCTGTTTGGGGAGGGTTTTTTGGAAGGGACATCCTGCGTGACACTGCAGTGCCACTCCTAGATGGGCCCGGTGTTTGTGTCGGCCACTAGGGTCGCTTATCTTACTCACACAGCGACCTCGGTGCAAATTTTAGGACTAAAAATAATATTGTGAGGTGTGAGGTATTCAGAATAGACTGAAAATGAGTGTAAATTATGGTTTTTGAGGTTAATAATACTTTGGGATCAAAATGACCCCCAAATTCTATGATTTAAGCTGTTTTTTAGTGTTTTTTGAAAAAAACACCCGAATCCAAAACACACCCGAATCCGACAAAAAAAATTCGGTGAGGTTTTGCCAAAACGCGTTCGAACCCAAAACACGGCCGCGGAACCGAACCCAAAACCAAAACACAAAACCCGAAAAATTTCAGGCGCTCATCTCTAAACATCATCTCACCTTATAGAGTACAGAGATCTGAGGTCCCCACTTGTCTGATGCAATATGAGGGTTTGCAGGGTGAATGCGCTATGTGTTTACACTTTTTTGTTTTGTTGGACCTGACTACTTTAATCGATTTTAAGTGGATCTGGCTTTCCATATATGTCTATATTTGTATAGTTTAACATAATATATGATAGAGTGACATGTTATATAATGCCCACTCCCATAGCCCAAACTTACACCTTTTTTTAAAACAGGTTTATGCATTAATTGACGTTCCACCCACAATATGCACAGCTCCACCCACCTCTGCCATCCTCCTCCCCCAGGGAGGGCCCAGCCTATTTTTTAAGTCCCGGACCCCACAATTTCTGATGGCAGCCCTGGCTACTCCCATACAGTGGTACACATTATGCGAAACACTGTAATGCTTATTACACATTATACCATACACAGTAATGCCCATTGCACATTATGCCAGACACCGTAATGCCCATTACATATTATGCCACACACAGTTATGCCACTGATACCATTTTACAAAAAATGCCCCTTCTAAATTATGCCCCAGCGGTGGGCTGGTGGTACTGAGTACCACCACCATATTTCTTAATGGTACTCCATACTACCCTACTTTCAGCACTGCTCCCATACCAAAGGTAATACAAACACACGAATGCCAATTTAGCTAGAATTAATCTACCACTATGTTTTTGGACCATGAGTTGAAACAGAAACACAGAATAATCCACAGTACATGGGGAGAACATACAAGCTCCATGCAGATAATACTGGGATTGAATTCAAATCCAAGCAACATGCTAAATACTGGGGGCACTGTTCCACCCATGGACAGATGAATGGCTGGATCTGAAGAACAGATAATGTTAAAAGGTGTCTTGAAGTGTAGATAGTGAGATATATGGACCTAAGTGCTATGCAGGGTTCCATGTAGTGTCAGCAATTGCCATTTCTAAAGCTACACAAATGCAGTTACCATGGAGGTATTTTTTTTTAGCTACAAGCTACATTGAATCCGTATATTTTCCTGTGCATTACAGTAAGTGTTTTCTGCCAAATAACCTACCAGTATATTTTGGAGTGTTTGAGGAAATTGGAGTACCGGGAGGAAACCCACGCAAGCATGTGGAAAACATACAAACTCCACACAATTACATCCATATCCAATATTACAAACATGACAACAATAAAAAAAAAACTTTTACAAGGTGTGCGGTGTGAGCCCCCCTGGACTGCCTGCACACACTACACCCATTATAAATACGGGATCAGTACGAGATCCCATCGGACGGGATCCCGGCGGTCGGAATACTGACACCGGAATCCCAACCGGCACAATCCCGAAAGGGGGGCGAGCGCAACGCAGCCCCTTGTGGGCTCGCTGCGCTCGCCACGCTGCGGGCACGGTGGCTCGCTACGCTCGGCACACTAATTTATTCTCCCTCTATGGGTGTCGTGGACACCCACAGAGGGAGAATATGTCGGGATTGTGCCGGTCGGGATTCCGGTGTCGGTATTTCGACCGCCGGGATTCCGTCCGGCAATATCTTGACCGCATCCCATAAATACGCAAAGTGTCTCTTCTGATAGGATGATCTGTGCTAGACACACTCTTCTCGCTCTTCTTTTTTCGATAGAGAAGCGTGGAGTGTCCTCTTGCACTATGGCATTTATGGATTAGTAAGTGACCTCAGTGCCTCTAACCCTTCACCAGAGAACGCCATTTTCTGGGCCTATAACATTAATAGGGCGCCATAAGAAACCTCCAGGAGTACTTTAGATAGGGCATAATGCAGAACTGAGTGCCAGGCCATTTTGCTGACGGATCTTGCGAGCACACGTAAGTTTGAGCATCTACATGCCAGTAACACAAATCTCTAAATGCGGCTAAATGGGTGTAACTGAGCGAATGCTGACAGATGACGCCATGCTCGGATTCCAGACATCAGACGTGTCAACATTTTGAAAATGCCAGCACCACAATACGGGCGCTATTTTGCCTAAAATTAACCCTAATTGCAGCCTAACCCTAACTGCAGATGTTGACATTGTGACTCTTGATACTCACAATGCCGACGTGTTGAAAAAGTTTTTTTTTTATTGTTGTCATGTTTGTAATATTGATCTAGTGGAGTTAACAAATTAAACACTTAAGTTTTATATTCTAATGACTGACATTTAAAAAAATATGGATCTGGTTGCTATAGTAATGCCACTATTTTTAGTTGTTTTGTTTAACCTGAACCCCAGATTTCATTAGTAGGCCCATAGTCTGATAGACGCAACATCACTCTGCATAACAGGGAGAATTATTTGCCACTATCATTTCCACTGCTTAGGTTAGAAATGCAGAGCAGACAAGTGTTCGCAGTCTGAAATTATTATCCTTTGGAAGATAAAATATTTCAAATATTTCCTTTTTTCTCAATTCAAATGATACCATGCAACACTATCGCTGGATAGATAGCACAGTCAATAAATGCGTGTTTCTCCTTTCATCCCCTGCCAAGCCATTGTAAAGCAGGCGTGTTTTGATAAGGGTTTATAATTCTCATCAGTTTCCTGGAAATCATTTAAAGGCTACTTTTTGATCTTGTTTAAGTAAAAGCACCGTCCTTGACTGAATAAAAGAAAATTGTTACTTAGGTGAAAACAAAACAAAACTTGGACACCTCCCATCAACCATATGAGCAAAGTGAAACTTAAGGTGGAATGCACTGTGCTATTTTATCTAATGGTACAATGCATTTCCGAGTATTTGCTCTAGCAGTGCCTACCAGTCGTTGCCGAATCATTATTAATTAAAAAAAAAATTTGTTCACTCGGCTGAGTTTTTTTAAATTTTTTACATCAATGGTTTTTTATTGAAAATTTTTGCTTTTCAAAATGGGGAGGTACAGAAAAGAAGAGGTAAAAAAGGGGTGGGGGGTCAAGGCAATACAGCATCATGAGACAATACGTCATAAAGGTATAACATAACATCAGTTACCACAGGTAAATGTATTACAGGTCTAAACACAAGGTTAAATATGGAATGCAAGGAGGTCAGGATTAATGGTGTAGGCTCAGAACCAGACTATGGGTTTGGGGATTCCTCAGTTTCATTCAAGTTGAACTGAGGCACGTGTGGGGAAGAGGGGCGGATTATGTGGTTTGCCCCCTTACCAGTCGTAACATACTCATGCCATGGCAACCAACACACTAAAGGGGAGCTAGCAGAGAAGGTGTAAGGTATATACTCTGGCTCCGTTAGAAAGTGGAATTGAACTTTGTGAATGATCTTCATGAGGGGAGTTAGTGAGGGTTGGCTTCCAACACTGAGCAAGGGCAGCTCTGGCAGCAACACAGATGAGGCCTAGGACATAGTGTAGATGAGAACCCACTGTGGGTGGACAGACATTCAGGAGAGCTATAAGGGGGGAAGGGATCAGGGTCCCGTTTTAAGACAGCATTAATTAGCCCAAATACTGCTTCCCAGAACTGTTTTAAAAGGGGGCAAGACCAAAACACATGGTATAAGTGTCCAACCTTCTCGCAGAGGTGCCAACAAAACTTTGACCAAGAGGGCCATATCGTGTGCATTCTATCGGGTGTAAGGTATAACCTGTGCAACAGCTTAACATGCATCTCAGAGTGATTTAAACATTTAGACATTTTATAGGTGGACTGAAATATTTGCTTCCATTGAGAGTCTGATATAACTTGGCCAATGTCTAATTCCCATCGCTTTTGAGCATTAGATTTGGGAGAAGGAGTCATTTCCATAAATATTTTGTACCAAAAGGAAATGTCCCCTCTACTATATTTAACAAAAAGTCGGCCTAACACAGAGGCTATAAGAGGATTTGAAGAGGTAGTCGTTGTGTAGTGTAAGCTATGCCACCAATGCTGAATTTGATAGTACTGAAGTCTCTCTGAGCTATGCAAGGAGAAAGTCTCTTGGAGACTGGAAAAGGAGCTAATGAAAGACCCATCTAGTAGGTCCCCCAGTGACGCAATCCCCCTGGAGTACCATTTTCAAGAGTAAGGTTGGGAATAAGGTTGGCCACCAAGCGTAAGGAGATCAAAGGTAGGTTATGAAAAGTAGGAGACAATCTAGAGGTCAATCTGTCCCATGCCTGCAAGGTCACGCGAGTGGAGGGGAGCAGATTTAAAGACTTCGGATGAAGAGACTTAGGTAACCAGAACAGATCTTTTAAGGGGAAACGTGGGCAGGCCAAGTCCTCAAGACACGTCCACTCCAATCCCAGATGCACATTGCAGTAGGCTTTAATTTGAGCTAGGAGGCAGGCGTCCTGATACAATGCTAAGTCGGGCAGGTTCAAACCACCTTTTGGGTAGGCACATTCATGAGCGAGCTAATTTGGGCGGACAAGACGACCACACATTCTATTCCTAGCCTGCTGCGCATGAAGTTTACGAGCAAGCACTCTTACCAATCTGTTACTAGCTAAATAAAACTTTTGACGCAATCTATTTAAAGAAGCCTGGGTGGCGGCCATAAGTAAATTCTGCAACTTGGATTGGATATCAGCCAACTCCTTCCGCAAACTTTTTGAAAGTTGGCTTTTATTTTTGTCTTCTAGCTCCTTTAATTTAAGTTCAAGATCAGCAACTGCATTAAGTGCACACCAATAGGTCAGAGTGGACGTGTCTGTTGGATGGTTAAATTCCTCATATGTCATAATGCAATCCGCAACGGACTTTCGTGACACAGGGTTAGCTAATAAGTGAGGATAGAGTCTCTAAGGGCGAGGAGGGGTAAACTGATGGTTAACATCCCATTTAAGAATTATCGGGACATGGTCTGACCACGTTATAGGAAGAATATCTATAGATCTGGTGAATTGGAGGGCCCATTTATCTGAAAATATAAAATCAATGCAGGAGTATGAATTGTGTACTGGTGAATAATATGTATATTCGCGACCAGTAGGGTTTTGCACGTGCCATATGTCATAAAGATCGAATTCAGTTAAGAGATTTCGGAAGGATAAAGATGGGGTATTAGAGGAGGATATGCGAATGGCCGAGGGCTTGGGGGACTTATCTAGTTTAGTGTCCAACGCCAGATTAATGTCTTTCAAGAAAAGGAGAGAGCCCTTACGGACTTTCTGGATGGCTAAACATAATTTACAAGAGAAGGATACTTGATCTGAGTTAGGGGCATATGCTGATACCGAGGTAACTAGTTTATCATCGAAGAGGCCAGTTAAGATAAGGTAGCGGCCGTCTTTATCAGCCACTTGTGAATGTAGTGAAATCGTATTCCTAAACAGGATAGCCACATCATTCCTCTTAAAGGGACCATTAGCAAAGTATCTGAGGGGAAATCTACAGTCTTTCAGGATGGGAGGGCCAAGGGAAGAGATGTGGGTCTCCTGTAAAGCCACTATGTCAGCATTGTGTTTGGCAAAATATCTCAGTGCTAACCGTCTTTTATCCGGGGAATTCAATCCCTTAACATTCATAGAAAGGACCTGGACCATGAAAAAATGAAAGAGAAAGGCAAAACATAGAAAACGTTATACATCATATACCACTGTGAGATAGTAATAGAGGGGATTCTCCAGTATTGGCAGTAGAAACTGGAAGAAAAAGGGGAAGGGAAGACAACAAGGAAAAGGAAACCGCCCCCCCCCAAAAAAAAAAAAAACCAGCCCAGTATATTGGGCCAGTGTGACTACTGCAGGGGAAAGGAAAAAATGCAGTAGTGTAACATCGAGGAGGAACATGTGGCCTAGCACCACCACCCATTAGAACGAAATATAACAACAATGTTAGAAATGCTGACCTGAAACTAAATAAACAAGTCGAGTTGACATAGAAACCTGGAAAATGGAACCTTTCCAATAGAACCTCAATAGGGTTGAGATCCTACAATAGAGTTCGGGTAACAGGGAGTACCAGCCGTGAGTCTGTCAGACTATAAAGTACAAAAGTCCAACCAAAATATAAAAAGAGAGACATCCTTCAGGAGACAGACCAATCGCCTTGCAGGGTAGGCTGTTTCTTAGAACTGGAAGGCAAAGCGACAGAGATGTCCCACTCCAATAGCAACTTGACTCCAGCATCCAGGGAGGAGACCATGTACGATAAGCCTTTATAGGAGATAATCAACTTAACCGGAAATGCCCATCTGTTGGTGATTTTTTGAGCCCGTAGAGCTGAGGTAATGGGAGTTAACGATCTCCTTTTGGCAATGGTTAACGCAGAGAAATCCGGGAATAGCTGCAACCTGCCCTGGACATCAGAATCAGAGTCTCCGGCCATTCTAGCTGCTTTAAGGATATGTTCCTTTGTAGTAAAAAAAATGTACCCTCAATAGTGTATCTCTCGGCAGCAAAGAGGGAACTGAACGTGGTCTGGGCAAGCGGTGGATCCTATCAATAAGCAGATCCCTGGACTCTGCTCCTGGCAGAAGCTTCCGAAATAGGGAGAGAGCATACTCCCCCAGCTCGGAGTTGGACACAGAGGGTGGAATTCAAATGTTTGAAAAGTCGGTTGGGTGTCTGTTTTTTCCAGTCTATTAGATAGTAAAAAACACGCTCCCAACTAACTTTTCAAACATTTGAATCTCCCCCAGTGTCTGGTATGCCTCTAATTTTAATATTATTGCACCTTGAGCGATCCTCCAAATCCGCAATCTTTTCTTTAAACGATGCAATGTCGTTCTGCTGTTCATGGGCTGTGATGAGATCATTATGAGATGCTACCAGTTCTCCCATATTCCTTCCAGATGGTCTGTGCGTTCTCCAATAGCGCCAAGTTCTGTCTTAACCTCTCGTATAGCAGCCGTGAGGACCTGCGTTAACTCAGTTTTAAACGCAGACAGCACCTGGTAGAGTCTTAACTGTAAGAGGGGCATCAGACTCAAGGTCAAATCCAGGAATAGAGGGAGGACTCTGGGATTTGCTTGCCAGAGAGAAAGGGATGGGAGATTTTGATAAAGGGTAAGAAGGAGGTGCAGTTTTCTGGGGTGGGAAGGTCACCTTCGAAGGCAGCACACCCTTAGCCTTTTTCAGAGGCATTTCGATAGATCACGTTTCCCAAGATGAGGAGCCAACCCAGAGAATGAAAAGGATCTTGAGAGACATTAACAACCATCAGGTAAGCATAAAGGTCATGGGTGGTGGAGGTGGATGATTCCGGTTACATGACAGCCGAGGTAATGGAAAAGCTCAGAGGGCTGATAAATAGGTGGAGCAGTGTAGAGCGCTCCAGTACTTGTATGTTACCATCCAAGGACAACAAAATAAGGAGTGAGCAGCATCACACACAATAATGCAAGACAGCTTTATGGGGTTGAAGCCTGTGGGGAAACCCCTAAAATGGAGTACTCACAGCCATTTAACAGCTCCTACAATGGGCCTGGAGAGAGGGGAGTAATAATGCAGAAGACCCTCCTTGTCTTCCAGGGGGCTGAAAGCAGGCAAGAGGCAGAGAGATAACAGGATTGGTAAACTCACTGTGCAGGAGTGTAGCCAGCAGATCCCACTCCTGAGGCACTCAGATGTCACCAAAATTTCCCATGAAGGCAGCATGGGAGAGGACATGGGAGCAGGGGACTCAGGAAAGGTCAAAGCAGGGGCCATCTAAGCAACCGCGCCAGCGCAGCATTCCCGGGCGGGTAGTTGGCTCAACTTTAGGCCGCGGCTTCCGAACATGAGTAGGCCGCAACTGGCAGATGCCTTAAAAAAGGTCTCCCAGCTCCGCGGCGCCAACTCGGACACAGGAGGCAGTCTCAGGGGTCTGGAGGGACAGCGTCAGGCGGCAGTTAGCACGGAAAAGTAAGTTTATGAGGCGGGGATGTGGGAGCCCAGAGGAGACGCATCCAGCCCGGATCACCGCTAGGTCACGCCCCTTCACTTGGCTGTCTTAATATATTCTGCAGTAATTTTTTTCTTATTGTTTACCAATCCTTCAGTCTGTAATGCTTTGTTCTAAACCACAGTACGTGTCTTATTTAGGAAAAAATTTATTTTGCTTTTTTTTTTTATTTAAGTGCAGCAACAGTGTGCAAAGACACAAACCGGTATGGGGAAGTGGGACAAGGGGGCACCAGTCAGTGTTGTGTCGCCTGCATGACCTTGACTGCAGTGCTGCCAACTTAGGCAGGGGGAAGCCATCTTCGGCTTCTGGATGGCTGCCCAGGTTTCTGACAGAAGGCACCCCCGTACCGCTGTGTGCCTTTGCACACTGTGTTGCTGCACATGAATAAAATAGAACTAAAAAAAAAAATTACATGCGGTTCCCATTATTATGTGCCCCATTACCCATGCATGCCTCTGCCCCCCCATTACCCATATGTGGTTTTGGAACTTCTGACCTCCGCATTACTGCTCTGTGGCATGACAGCAGAGATGATTTGACGCTATGATGATTTTGTTTGCTAATTAGCCAATTAACATGATAGCAAAATGATTCATAGTCTGTGCTACTCGGAGGATCTCAAGGAACATTATGTTGAAAACCTGATCAAAATCGGTTCAGTAGTTCCCCAGTTTATTGCAAACATACTGTACATACAAACAATTTTATTAACAGTACTAGGTGCTTCATCGCGCCCTACGGGCGCTCTTCACACCGTCGCAAGGGGCTACGCCCCCTTAACCCTTGCATGCCTTTCTGGGGTTCAATATTTGTATTATATAAAGTATTACCTGCATTCCTTTGTTAGTGGTTAAATATTGCACAATGAAAGGGCGTGCGATGGTGAAGGAGGCGCAGCCCCTTGCGACGGCGTGAACAGCACCTGCAGGGCACGATGTACAGAATGTAGCGGGTGCGGGGGGGACTGCGGATGGTGTCTATTGATGCTGCAGGTGGAGGGGGGGCAGAAGTGGGGGTGGGGCCCGGATGGGGAAGAGTCGGGAGGTGCTGCGGGTGGGGGAGGGGCAGAGGAGTGGGGGATGCAGATTGGGGAGGGGTCCGGAGGCACTGCAGGTGGGGGAGGGGCAGAGGTGCCATGGGTGGGAGAGGGGCAGGTGTGGGGATGTTGTGGATGGGTGAAGGGTTCCGGAGGTGCTGTGGGATGGGAAGGGGCGGGAGTGCCGGGGGTGGGGTAGGGGTCCGCAGGCGCCATGGGTAGGGGAAGGGCAGGTATGGGTGGTGCGGTGCATAGGGAAGGAGATCTGGAGGTGCTGCTGGTGGTGGAGGGGCAGGTGCGGTGGTGCCATTGGTGGGGGAGGGGTGGGTGAGGGGGGGACCGCGGATGGAGGAGGGTGTCTGCAGATGCTGCGGGTGGAGGGGGGCAGGTGTGGGGGGAGACATATAAAGGGGGTGGAGGGGGCCTGGAGGTGCTGTGGGTGGTGAAGGGGCGGAGGAGTGGGAGCCGCGGGTGGTGTAGGGGGTCTGGAGGCACAGCGTGTGGGGGAGGGGTGGAGGGGAAGGTGCGGAGGTGTGGTGCATTGGGGAGAGGTCTGGAGGCGCTGCGGGTATTGTACCTGCCAAAAAGGTAGTTGGAGGGTATGCAGTAACAGGGCCAGGTCAGGGGTGACAGGGTCAGAACAGGGTTGACGGGGCCAGGACAGGGGTGACAGGGTCAGAAAAGGGGTGACGGGGCCAGGACAGAAATGACAGGGACAGGATAGGGGTGACAGGCCAGGGTAGGGGTGGCAGGAACAGGACAGGGGTGACAGGGCCAGTATAGGGTTGACAGGGCAAGCACAGGGGTAACAGGGCCAGGATAGGGGTAACAGGGCCAGCATAAGGGTAACATGGCCAGCATAAGGGTGACAGGGCCAGCATAAGGGTGAAAGGGCCAGGATAAGGGTGACAGGGCCAGGATAAGGGTGACAGGGCCAGGATAAGGGTGAAAGGGCCAGGATAAGGGTGGCAGGGCAAGGCCAGGGGTGACAGGGACATGACAGAACACAGGGCACGGGAGAGATTGGTATTAGGGACAAAACAGTGGTGACAGACAGATGTGTCTTACCGGAGTCACTGCTGCTGGCTGCTGCTGTTCCACTCCAACCTGTTGGGATCTGCTGCTGGTGGAGACTTGGCATGGCTGACTCTCTTAGGCTGGAGTCCTGCTTTCTCTGCCCGTCCGCATCCCTCCCCCCCTCCTCAGTCACACACCGCAGACCTCGCGCAGCTGCCGGGCACTGTGGTAAGGGGAGACTGGGAGTGACTGGTTAGCCCCCAGGAGATGCTGCGGCTGGAGGGAGGAGGGGGTCGGAGCCTGCAAGCAGCTCGGACTTCTGCAGCGTTACCCGCCGGCTAAAGTGTGTGAAGGAGCTGGGCGCACCTCACTGTGGGTGGCAGCGCTGCAGCTAGCGGTGGGGTTGCCGGGGCTGGAGATAACAGAGGCAGTACGGAACCTGCACAGCGGCAGGTGCCCCACAAAACTGCAGCTAAGAAGCGTGGAGTGTGCCAATAAGTGACGCTCCTCTGCGCCAGAGAGGGGGGGGGGGTCAAGCACACAGTGAGCCGGTGCCCGTCTGTCTGTACGGCATACCCCCTCACACACCCCCATACCTCCCAAATGTCCCGATTTTCGCGGGACAGTCCCATTTTTTTGGGTCTGTCCCGCTGTCCCACCCGCGGGTCGCAGTGTCCCGCGGTAACGGGGGGGGGTTCAGTTGGAAAGCTCCTGTACTCGCTGTTCTGCTTAGCAGAGCAGCGGTGAATAGTGGAGACAGAGGGAGAGGGGGCATCAGGGGGTATGGATTTAGGGGGGGTTCCAGCAGCAGAGCCGGATTAAGGGGGGGGGCATGGGGTACGTACCGTTGGCCCCACAGTTTTAGGGGGCCCCCCGGCTCGAGTAGCTCTGTCCCAGCTCAGAAGCCCCCCCCCCCCCCGTCCTGCCAGCAACAACGGCAGCATTGTGCTACTGTCAGCACACGCTGCTGCGTGTTGGCAGGTCTGTGGTGTTGCAGGGAGGCAGCAGTCTCCCTGCTTTCTTCTGCCTGTGCGGGTGTGTAGGTGGGAGCGACCACCTCCTCTGGATTTACCCCTAGCTGAGGGGCCAAAATTCCATTTAAAAAAAAAACACAACGGAATTTGCGTAAGGGGGCGTGGCCTCGCGGGCCGCGATTAGGCCACGCCCCCAACCCACAGCAGGCACAGCAATGAGATAGGGCTCCCCTGTCTCAAGTGCCCTGGCCCCCCCAGACTCATAATCAGCCCCTGGGGGCATGCCAGCAGCTCACAGAGCGCTGGGCATGCCCCCTCATTGACGAAAACGGGGCCCTCCCGTGAAGCCACGCCCCCTTTTCGACGAGTGTGTGTCCCTCCTTCTGTCTGAAGAAAGCTCCTGCAGAAAGCTGGGAGGTATGCACCCCTGCCTGTGCCATGCCCATACTATCTGCTTCTGCTCCTAGTCTCCTGTAGATTTGGCCAGATCTGTGACTCATTTGACTAACTCCGCCCACTGTTGTGACTCCGCCCAGCGTTAGCAAATGAATCACAAAGTCACAGATCTGGGCTATTATATAGGAGATAGGTAAAATGTCCAGGTATCATAGTGTATTTGGTTAACTACAGGACTGCAACCACCCCAGTAAAATCCACCACCTGTAGGGACTGCTCCAAACTGACTGACTGCTATAGGTAATAACACTTATAAGATAAAACGCAAAAAAATTGGCAATAAATATAATATACAATGTAGCTAATGTTTGCACTTTAGTTTTATGTATGTTTAAGTAATATATAATGACATGCAGGGCCGTCTCTTCCATTGGGCTTAATGGGCAGTAGCCCAAGGACCCCAGGATTCTAAGTTCCCGTGGCCAATGAAACACCCCCATCCCTGCTGGCCAGCCATGCTGATTGGCGGCACCCCCCCCCTCTCCCCACAGACCAACACTCAGTACACAACTGTTAGTAATCACTTAACTGGCGATTTATTTTGCCAAAAACTGCTCTAAATTGTCGGGACAGCCTCCAGGTATACAGGGGGGGCCTGGGGGTGGCTTGGGAGGGTTAATTTACACTCCCCAGCGGCTGCCATTGTCTGCAGCTGCTGAAGGGGGGGAACCTGCCGTGCTAACCGATCAGCAATGATCGGCAGCACGGCAATCAGTAGGGGAGAGTGCAGGGAGGCAGAGGGACCTTCCGGTCCTCTAATGCGGAACACCTTTGCCACGCACGCACAAAATGGGGCCTATAGAAAAAGGGCCGTGGCTTTGAGGGAATGCTGTAATCATGAGCCACGCTTCCCATTTTTATCACAATAGGGGCATGGCCAGCACTCTGTGAGCTGCTGCCCATGCCCCCAGTCCCTCTGTCTCCCCTGAACAGATGCTGTGTGCATGCGTGCATCGTCTATTCACTGCTGCTCTGCTAAGAAGAGCAACGAGTGACAGGAGCCTCCCAACTGCCCCCCCACCGCGAGACAGTCCCCAAAGCACGGGACTGTCCAACGAAAATCGGGACAGTTGGGAGGTACGCTATTGCCATTACAGAATGGCTATAGCATAAGATATTAATAAAAAACTGGTTTATTATTTAAAGAAATGTCTTATTATATTTTGAAGGCTACCAAATTAATTCTATTTAATTATCTTTCTTAATGTTTGTACATTTAAATAAAAATATGTTGTACTTATTTAAAGAAATGGCACTAGAATGCCCAGTCAGGTTTTCCAGCACCACTTCGCATATACGAATTGGGTCCTGCAGAGTGGGTGTGGCCAGTGTCATGTGGGCGTGGCCAGTGCTGTGTGCACCCCCTACACCAGGCCTGGCCAACCTGTGGCTCTCCAGTTGTTGTGAAACTACACATCCCAGCATGCCTTGCCACAGTTTTAGCAATCCCTAATAGCAAAACTGTGGCAGAGCATGCTGGGACTTGTAGTTTCACAACGGCTGGGGAGACACAGGTTGGCCAAGCCTGCCCTACACTATCCGCTCCAATGTCTCCCTAAATATGAAAAGTAGAAAAATTGCATAATTTAGTGAGGAATAAAAATGCATACCTCCCAACTTTGAATCCTATTGAGGCGGGACACTTGCGTGGCATAGACGCGCGCATCCTGGAAAAGGGGTGTGGCCTCAGGTGGGAGGGGCGTGACTATGACAGAGTGGCCACGCTCCGAGGACTTATTTTTAGTCGTTTTGGGGGCGTGCCCAGCGCTCCCTGAGCAGCCCCCAGCTCACTTTCCGCACTCAGGGGTTAAAGTGAGCCGGAACGGGGCGGAACTGCGTTCCGTCAGATCCACTTGGAGACGGAACGCAGTTCCGCCTCCTCCGGCTCACCTAACCCGACGTGTGGCTGGCGCTGCAGGGAGATGCCGGGCGCCCGCTGAGATTGTGTTACCAGCGGGCGTCTGGCGACAGCCGGAGGCAGGAGCTCAGTACTGAGCTCCTGCTTCCGCCGTCACTATGCGCTATGGGAGAGACGTCATGACATCTCTCCCATAGTGCCGAGGAGCGGACGCCCAGAGGACTGCAGCGGCCGGACACAGAGCGGGGCTTGGTGAGTATGGTGTATTCCCCCCCCCCCCCTGTTTTATAGCGGCATCTACTGAGGGGCAAACTACTGGGGGGCATTACTACAGAGGCGGACCCACTGGGGGCAAACTACTGGGGGACATTACTACAGAGGGGAACATACTGGGGGCAATGAGCCATGAGCGGACCACCTCAACGCCATTACCGCTGCCTGTACCCTTGAACCCAGAGCCGCAGCCCTCCACCGCCGCTGCCCAGCTGCCCGTCAAGCCCGACCCGCGGCTCCAGCGTTCCGGTAAGACCCCGGACGCTGACAGTACCCCCCCTTTGCGGGTGGACTCTGGACACCTATAAGGTTTAGCTGGAAATTTGGCATGAAATGTCCGAAGAAGTCTTGGGGCACGGACGTCCTCTGCCTCTACCCAGGACCTTTCCTCAGGTCCATATCCCTTCCAAAGCTACACAAAATCTGCTATAAGCGCCTAATCAGATAGTTTTCAAAATGACATGATGAGCGCTACCAAAAAAGCACCGTGTATATGCTTTAAAAAATGCAAAGAACAAAAGAGAAAAAATTGGCTGCACTTGTAATGTCGTAGAGAGACTTAGTTGAATGGAGAGCTGACAAACGTAATAATAATAAATAAAGAAATTTTATTAAAATATTAGTATACCAATGAAATTATAAATACGTATAGTATAGTATTTATAATTTCATTGGTATACTAATATTTTAATAACATTTCTTTATTTATTATTATTACGTTTGTCAGCTCTCCATTCAACTAAGTCTCTCTACGACATTACAAGCGTAGCCAATTTTTTCTCTTTTGTTCTTTCCATATCCCTTCCAATCAACTAGGTACTGGAGGCGACCGTATCGTTTGCGGGAGTCGAGGATCTTATGAATCTCAAATTCGTCTCCTTGTGTTGACTGGATCTTGGGTGATTTAGGCAGAGCAGCTCTGAATCGATTGAGTACCAACAGTTTTAAGAGAGAAATATGAAAAGCATTAGGGATTCTTAAATGTGGAGGTAACTTCACCTTGTAAGCCACAGGATTCAAAACTTTTTCGATTGGGTAGGGCCCAATAAACCTGGGAGCAAACTTCTTAGTAGGAACCTTCAATCTTAGGTTACGTGTGGAAACCCAAACCCGATCTCCCACTTTAAGACTTGGTACCGCTTTTTGCTTCAGATCTGCGTAGGTCTTATACTTCTTGGATGTCTTGAGTAAGGCCTTGTGAATTTGTTTCCAGGTTTCAGCAAATTGTCGAAGTGTTGACTCTGCGGCAGGAACCTCGAGTGTAGGCAGAAGTTGGAAGTCAGGAACTTTCGGATGATAACCATAATTAATGAAAAATGGAGAAGATTTTGTGGCAGAGTGATAAAGATTGTTATGGGCAAATTCTGCAAATGGGAGGAAGTCCAGCCAGTCGTCCTGAGAGGAGGACATGAATAAACGCAGAAATGTCTCCAGGTCCTGGTTCACTCTTTCTGTTTGACCATCCGTTTGAGGATGATATCCTGAGGAGAAATTCAATTTCACGCCAAGAGCAGAACATAGGGATCTCCAAAACTTGGCCACAAACTGGGAACCTCTATCAGATACGATTTCCTGCGGTAAACCATGGAGACGAAAAATCTCTGCTATGAATAATTTTGCCAGCTGGGATGCTGATGGAAGACTGGCCAGGGGAACAAAGTGTGCCATTTTAGAAAATCGATCAACTATGACCCATACGGTGTTCCGTCCGCCAGACACAGGCAAATCAGTAATAAAGTCCATAGAAATATGTGTCCATGGTCTTTGCGGCACAGGTAGCGGATGAAGTAACCCGGCTGGAGGACCTTTGGGACTTTTATGCTGAGAGAAAACTTTGGACAGGCAGCCACGAATTCCTGTACATCAGTCCTGAGATGAGGCCACCAGTAGGAGCGCTGAATGAATTTGAGCGTTTTATGACCACCCGCATGGCCCATGAAGGAGGAGGAGTGAGCCCATGTAAGCAGTCTCTTGCGAAGATTTGGAGCAATGAAGATCTTTCCTGGAGGAGGAAGTGGAGAGGTATTGGTTGCTGAAAAAGAGGTGAGGTCTAAGATGTATTGTTCTTTTGAAAGGTCAGAGGGTTCTTCAGAACTCAAGGAACGAGATAATGCATCTGCCTTTTTGTTGAGGGATTTTCTAGAAAAGGACACAAGGTCCAAAGGACACTGCACTGGTAATTTAGAAAATTGAGAGGTGTCAATAGAAACCAACCATTTGAAGAAAAATGTATTAAAGTAAGGGCCACTAGAAGGTCCTTGTGAAAATCAATGAGGGTTGGAGGTGCGCCACTAAGCTGGGTTACAGTATTTTTTTTAGGGGAGATTGTTAGTGTAGGTCACTAGTGGACCTACCACTAAAAGGGGCTTAGTGTGTGGCGCACTCTTTTGAAATGATTATTTTATATTAAAATATTTCAAACTTTTATTTCCATATTTAAAAAATTGGCATCTCGAACAGGCATTCTATCCTATCTGATGGCCTGGAAGGTGCAAAAAGAGATTATTTTTAATTTTATATATATATATAACGTATAAATGTGAAATTCATATATTTTGCCTATGGAATTGGGTCATCACAATGATGCCAATTATCAATAAATTCATTATTTGGGCAAAAAAATAAAGATGTGATTAAATAAGCAATATGAGATATTAGTAAAATTAATCAATGCTAATATAGCTACTGCTGGGCTCTTTTGAGAGACTATATCATAGAAATAATTCATATAACATCACTAAATAGCGTGTCCCTCAATGGAGGGACCCTGGACGGTAACTAAGTTTAAAGTTGAAACTGGTAAAGAAGAGTGCCCATCTTGCTTGACGTGGGTTCAGACATCGGGCTGACTGTAGATACAGGAGGTTCTTATGATCCGTGGTTACCGAGATTGGATGCTGAGCTCCCTCCAACAAATACCTCCACTCCTCAAAGGCTAACTTAATTGCTAGTAATTCTTGCTCCCCAATAGCGTAATTCTGCTCAGCGGGGGAGAATCTTCGCGAGAAGAATGCACAAGGATGGTTTTTCTTGTCCTCGAAGAGCTGGGACAAAACTGCTCCCACTCCTACCGTGGAGGCATCGACTTCCACCAGGAACGGACAACTGAGATCAGGTTGTCGAAGAACAGGAGCGGTCATGAAGGCCTTCTTTATCGATGAAAAGGCTTCTAAAGCCTCTGGAGACCATTTGGCTGGATCGGCTCCTTTCCTGGTTATTGATGTTATGAGGGCTATGACAGAGGAATAATTCTGAATGAATCTTCGGTAGAAGTTAGCGAACCCCAGGAAACGTTGAACTCCCTTAAGGGAAGCTGGAAGCGACCAATCCTGAATCGCTTGGACTTTAGCGGGGTCCATCTGCAATTTCTGCCCTGAAAGGATGTAACCGAGGAATGGAATCGTGGGTACTTCGAAGGTGCACTTCTCGAGCTTACAAAATAGTTGATTCCTCCGTAAACGAGTTAGAACTTCTTTGACTTGTTCTCGATGGGTCTTCAGATCCCTAGAAAAAATGAGGATGTCATCCAAGTAAACCGCCAAGCAGTCATAGAGGAGGTCTCTGAAGATTTCATTAACGAATTCTTGAAAGACGGCTGGGGCGTTACATAGGCCGAAAGGCATTACCAGATATTCGTAGTGGCCGTCGCGGGTATTAAAAGCCGTCTTCCATTCGTCACCTGGGCGAATACGTATAAGATTGTAGGCTCCCCGTCAGTCCAGCTTAGTGAATACAGTAGCTCCTTTAACACGGTCGAACAATTCTGGAATTAGAGGTAATGGATATCTGTTCTTAATTGTAATGTCATTGAGACCTCTATAGTCAATACAGGGCCGCAGACCCCCATCCTTCTTTTTGACAAAGAAAAACCCCGCCCCAGCCGGAGAGGTGGATGACCTAATGAACCCTTTTTCCAAGTTCTCCCGGATATACTCCGACATGGCCTGAGTCTCAGGGAGTGAGAGCGGGTAGATTCGACCTCGGGGAGGCGTCTTGCCGGATACCAGATCAATGGGACAATCCCAAGTGTGATGCGGAGGCAAGGTGTCCGCCCCATGCTTACTAAAAACATCTTGGAAGGCCTGGTATTCTGCAGGGAGGCTGGAAGGACTAGAAGAGCAGAGAGGTCTTACAGAGGGCAAACAGTTCTGGAAGCAGTTTCGTCCCCAGTAAAGAACATCCATGGTTTGCCAATCTATCTGGGGATTGTGTCTAATTAACCATGGAAATCCTAGGATCAGTTCGTGAGAGGCTTTGGGAATTACTAGGAAAGAGATGTTTTCCGAATGAAGAGCTCCAACCTTCATCTTAAGAGGAATTGTACGAAGAGTGATAATTCCCTCAGGAATATGACTTCCATCCACAGCAGTAATTGAGATGGTACGATCCAAATGGACCGTTTGTATCCCAGATCGTTTGACCAGAGCTGATGTAATAAAACTTTTGGCGGCTCCGGAGTCGAGTAGTGCAGGGATGAGAAGGGAGGAAAAAGGAAGCTCCAAGTGGGTTAACAAGACTGACTCTTTCTTGGCAAGTAATTCTGAGAATTCTCCTAGCTTGACCTCTCCGGCACAAGCTAGGAGCGGGCGTTTCCCGGACGTTGGCTACAAGATTTAACAAAATGATCAGATGCACCACAGTACAGGCATAAGTTCCCTTGTCGCCGCCTCTGACGTTCCTCGTTGGAAAGACGGGAATGATTGATCTGCATGGGTTCCTCAGTAGTTGGAGTTGATGGTGTTGGTGGAGGAACAACTCGAGGCCTGGGACGATCTGACCGTGATCTCTCCATACAGCGTTCTCTGTATCTTAAGTCTAATTTATTGCATAGGGAAATTAACTTATCCAACTTATCAGGTACGTCGCGAGGTCATCTTTGATCTTTTCGGAGAGACCACTCCAGAAAGCTGCGATGAGAGCCTCCTCATTCCAGTTCAGTTCAGAGGAGAGAGTACGAAACTGGATCACGTACTGACTGACCGTACGCGTGCCCTGACGCAGGCGCAGGATCTCCAATGAGGCAGCAGAAGTCCTGCCCGGTTCATCAAAGATTCTTCGAAAGGCGGCTACAAACTCCGAGTAGTTAGACAGGATTGGATCCGACCTCTCCCACAATGGTGACGCCCATTCCAACGCTTGTCCAGTAAGTAAAGAAATGATATAGGCTACCTTGGTTCGTGCTGATGGGAAACTGGCCGACTGTAGTTCAAACTGGATTTCACACTGGTTAAGAAACACACTGCATTGCTTTGGATTCCCATCGAATTTACTGGGAGATGGTAAATGCAACCGTGGAAGTGGGCCTGGCACAGGAGGAAGCGGAACCGGAGGTGCTAATGTGGGAGCAGCTGTAGAAACTTGAGGAGCCGTCATGGCAACACAGAGAGAATCGAGACGTTCGGACATACTCTGCATGAACTGCACAATTTGAGATTGTGTGGCCTCCTGCTTACTTAAGCGAGACCAGATATCTGCAGTTGAATCTCCTCCTGAGGCCTGATCACCCGTCGAATCCATTGGGCCAGTGCTTACTGTCACGTCTAGCAAAGTTTGGGGATCTGGCAGCTGAGACTTGCCCAAGGAGGTAGCAGGCTGGGGAAGAACAAAATGAGGGGGTTGGATATAGTTCCTTTGCATGGGATACGGAGCAATGGAGGATGTAGGCGGAGTTTGAGAGTCAATGGAAAGTATTTATTATGTACAGAGCAGAGGTAGAAAACTGAGGTTGATGAACGGTGACTTGAGAACGTGGCCGTAGACAAAGAACTGTGGAACTGTGAGTGAGAGTAAAACGAGGCTGAAGACAAGAACCGTGGACTGTGACTTATGAGATAAAACTTCGGTAGAGGAGCTGAGAACTGTGGACGGTAGTTTGGGTCGTGACTGGAGACTGAGAACTGTAGACTGTGGCTTGAAAGATGAAGCTGGAGATAACGAGCTGAGGACTGTGAATGGTGGTTCGAGGACTTGGCTGGAAGCAAGAATCTGCGGACTGTGGCTTGGAGGACGAGGCAAGAGACCCGGGGTCGTCCGTGCCCAAAGGGTCTTACTGAACCGGGTTTTCCAAGAGCGTCTCCACGAGCAGCAGCAGGCTAGGAACGGGAAAACTGCAGCAGCAACTGAGAACTGGCAATGCAGGGTTAGCAGTACCAGAATACAGCAGGAATCCTGGGAGCACAGGCTAAAGCACCTACAACAGGGTTGTAACTTGAAGCACTGGCATCCCTGTCCTAAACCAGCCCCCTTTTATAGGAAGAAGTCTCCCTGGATTGTCTGGAAAACTAGGAACAGGAATTATGTCAGAAACTTGGTCTCCAACATGGCGGCGCCCAGTAATGCAGACCTTTTCTGACAACATGCTGCTCACTGCCCCTGGTCTCCTAGGCAACGGTTTAGCGAGAGCGAGCCGCTGCAGCGGCGTCCCGCCGCCACGAGAGGACCACCTCAACGCCATTACCGCTGCCTGTACCCTTGAACCCAGAGCCGCAGCCCTCCACCGCCGCTGCCCAGCCACCCGTGAAGCCCGCCCCGCGGCTCCAGCGTTCCGGTAAGACCCGGGATGCTGACAGTCCTGAGGGGAGAGGGGGTTCAGCGGCAGCGGTCGCTGGGTGGGTGCTGCCATCATTTGTAAAAAAAGGGGGACTTTGACAGCCTAATGTGTAAAAAAGGGGGGACTCTGCCTGCCTAATGTGTAAAAAGGGGGACACTGCTGCTGTAGTGTGTAAAAAAGGGGGACTCTGCCTGTCTAATGTGTAAGAATGGGGGACTGGCTGCCGTAATGTTTAAAAAGGGGGATGCTGTCTGCCGTACAGTGTAAAAAGGGGACTCTGTCTGCCGTAATGTGTAAAAAGGGGGATGCTGTCTGCCGTAATGTGTATAAAGGGGGACGCTGTCTGCCGTAATGTGTACAAAGGGGGACACTGTCTGCCGTAATGTGTACAAAGGGGGATGCTGTCTGCCGTAACGTGGACAAAGGGGGACGCTGTTTGCCGTAACGTGTACAAAGGGGGATGCTGTCTGCCGTAATGTGTAAAAAGGGGACGCTGTCTGCCGTAATGTGTAAAAAGGGGATGCTGTCTGCCGTAATGTGTAAAAAGGGGACGCTGTCTGCCATAATGTGTAAAAAGGGCACGCTGTCTGACGTAATGTGTAAAAAGGGGATGCTGTCTGCCGTAATGTGTAAAAAGGGGGACTGGCTGTTGTAATGTGTAAAAAGGGGGATGCTGTCTGCCGTAGTGTAAAAGGGGGCTCTACCTGGTGTATGGCACTACTGTGCGGCGTAATTTGAATAATGGAGACTACTGTGCACCGTAGTATGAATTGGTATTATTTTATGGCCACACCCCTTCTCCATGAAGCCACGCCCCTATATTTGTTTCTTGCATGGGGGGGGCACCAATGCCATTTCTTGCACACAGCGCTAAAATGCCTAGTTACGGCACTGCTTATCACTCACTGCTTAGTAAATGTCCCCCTTACTCCTATACGGCCATTGTTAATCTGGCCCTGAACATGGCCATAAAACATTTCATCAGGAAAAAGTGGCAATTACGTTTGTTTCATTTGCAGTAAATCACAAATGAGCAGAGAAATGTCAAGCAAGCTCCCTGCGCAGTGAGCAGATCTGAAGTCCTATTTCACATACCTCGTCTCCCATTGTCATTATAAGAAAGAGCCACAAGAGGGCAACCAAACATTATGAAAGAGGTGAAGGCGCAGACTGGAAAGCATAAGGTAATAAGGCAGAGTGGCTGCACTTATTGGGGGTAATTCCAAGTTGATCGCAGCAGGAGTTCTGTTAGCAATTGGGCAAAACCATGTGCACTGCAGGGGAGGCCGATATAGCATGTGCAGAGAGAGTTAGATTTGGGTGGGGTGTGTTCAATCTGCAATCTAATTTGCAGTGTAAAAATAAAGTAGCCATTATTTACCCTGCACAGAAATAAAATAACCCACCCAAATCTAACTCTCTCTGCAAATGTTATATCTGCCCCCCCTGCAGTGCACATGGTTTTGCCTAACTGCTAAAAAAATTTCCTGCTGCGATCAACTTGGAATTACCCCCATTACCGTGTATGAGCTGTGTGTGTTCCCCCAATAAGAATGAAAAGAGTTTGATAGAAAATCATTTGTACCCCTTTCACACCGCACAGATAACCCAGTATATTGTCGGGACATCGTGGGTCGAAGTGTGGTGTGAAAGGGGTAATTCCTGAATTCCCAGGTCGCCTGACTCGGTATTTCTTCTCGGGAATAAAGCAGGGTTGTTCCCAGGTCAGGTGCGGTGTGAACGGTTAACCCAGGTCATTGCGATCAGGGAACTGTTCACAGTATAGACAGAGGCGGCGTGTGGATGATCTCATCTCGTCGCCAAACTTCGAGCCCGCACTTGATGACGCCAGCGCAGCCTCCACTCCCACCCCCTGATGGCAACCCAACCTGGCATATTGCTGGGTCGCGTTGCCAGTCTTAAAGGGGTCTCCTGGCTGGTCGCATCCGGGAAGGACCCGTGTATAATCCCAGAGTGCGACCTGTGATTGTGATGTGAAAGCGATATAAATTGGTGATTATAAAAAGAGCAACAAAATATTTTATGGCCTTTTAGAGAATCCAAACGCAGCATTATAGAACTACGTGCTATTGCGTTGGCCACAACACTGTTGGACACAGGCTGATATATTATAATATGACGAGCGCACATTAATGCATTGTGACCATGCTGTTATAATGTGTTCTGCACAGGCTGGTATAATATAATGAGCAAATGGCTGCATAGTGCGATGGGTACAGGCTGTTATAACATGCTGGGCACAGGCTGATGTAATGGGTGTCATTTGCCTGCGTAGTGTGTTTAATTCAAAATAGTATGTTGCAGGCAAACGCTGGTACAATGTGCACCAGCTCGCGTAGTATAGTGGGCAAAGGCTGACATCATTACATAAGCAAACCTGATGGCATATAGAAACTCAGTGTGCAATAATTTGATAGCACAGTTAGAATTGCTATAGTATAGTCTTCTATGGTGTATTACAATAATTTGCCATTACAGTAAGTCTGTAGCAATAAAGATGAAATAGAAAGCATTACACAGCAACATGCAAAGACAGGGAATATTGGATTGAAGAATATAGTAGGGATGGAAATCGGTTTCTGATTGTTTACAACCATAGATGATTTTCTTCTGATGTAGCCGCCATCCAATGGTGTGGATGAGATGGCCATCCAATGTTAAAGTACAGCTGAATTTCGCTGTTTAACATTGGGAGCGGCCCCGGGATGCACAGGATTTTTCTGCACATGCGCAAGTCATAAGAACAGTTTATCCATCTAATTCTTTTGATGCGATGATTAGTTACAATCGCATTGAAAGTTTAGATGGTGGAAGGCCAGCCATCATTTCATGCTGGGCTACCGGTTTCCATCCCTAGAATGGGATCCGGTCTGAAGATCGACAGTGTCTAGGTCGACAATGTTTAGGTCGACCACTATAGGTCGACAGTCACTAGGTCGACATGGATGGAAGGTCGACAGGGTTTCTAGGTCGACAGGTCTAAAGGTCGACATGAGTTTTTCACATTTTTTTTTCTTTTTTTGAATTTTTTCATACTTAACGATCCACGTGGACTACGATTGGAACGGTAAAGTGTGCCGAGCGAAGCGGTAGTGGAGCGAAGGCACCATGCCCGAAGCATGGCGAGCGAAGCGAGCCATGCGAGGGGACGAGGTGCACTAATTTGGGATCCCGGTCACTCTACGAAGAAAACGACACAAAAATAAATAAATCCTCATGTCGACCTTTAGACCTGTCGACCTAGCACATGTCGACCTAGAAACCCTGTCGACCTTCCATCCATGTCGACCTAGTGACTGTCGACCTATAGTGGTCGACCTAAACATTGTCGACCTAGACACTGTCGATTTGATGAACCACACCCCCCTAGAATATAGTACTGCATGATAGCATGAGAATCACACAGTAACTGCATACTGCATACCCTCCAACTGTACCTTTTTTTTATGGTATGTACCGATTTTTGGCTCTCCAAACTTCCATTGAAAGTATAGGAAAATGGGCGTGGCCACGCCCCCTTTTTCGAATTTGTACCGGTTTTTATGTGTAAAATGTTGGAGGGTATGATACTGTAGGTCTGCAAATAAGAGAATTGAATCACAATATTTAGGCATTACACATTAATATCATGTAATGAAGCTACACAGCATTTTTCACACTTGATCACTTTGCTCTTCAGCGGACAGAACCACTGTCCTGGCAGAGAATCTTAAGACATTGCTAACAAAAATCATTTCTTAATGTAGCAATAATAAATTGTAGTTAATGGGGAAAGTTTGGATTGATGGATACAAGGGCTCTCTTCACTATGGGCAAAGAATCAGCTCAACAACTACCTCCATAATGTGTGTGTTCCCATACTGGGTCCTCAAGGCATTCTAATGTCCCTACACACTTGCCGATGTATGCGGCCGATATGATCGATCTCGTTCAGCAATAAATGAAAAATCATTCATATCGCTCAGTGTGTGTGCACCAACGATGAACGATGCACGTCCCTGTGGTCGTTCATCGTTGGTTTTTCCTCGTTCTGCATAGCAAGCCAATTTGGACGATGGTCGTTAATTGCTGAAATCGACCATCGTCCAAATTACAAACATTGGCAAGTGTGTAGGGCCCATAACTTCCAAGGTTTTAAGAATAACCATACTTGGGAACAGGTGACTTAATTAGTACCTCAACTTGATTTTACCATCTGTGCTCAACCATGGATATCCTTAAAACTTCGACTGTTAGGGTGCTTTTAAGACAAAGGGCATAATTCAGACCTAATCGCAGCAGCAAATTTGTTAGCTAATGGGCAAAACCATGGCCCTCATTCCGAGTTGATCGGTCGGTATTTTTCATCGCATCGCAATGAAAATCCGCTTAGTACGCATGCGCAATATTCGCACTGCGACTGCGCCAAGTAATTTAACAATGAAGATAGTATTTTTACTCACGGCTTTTTCATCGCTCCGGCGATCGTAATGTGATTGACAGGAAATGGGTGTTACTGGGCGGAAACACGGCGTTTTAGGGGCGTGTGGATGAAAACGCTACCGTTTCCGGAAAAAACGCAGGAGTGGCTGGAGAAACGGAGGAGTGTCTGGGCGAACGCTGGGTGTGTTTGTGACGTCAAACCAGGAACGACAAGCACTGAACTGATCGCACAGGCAGAGTAAGTCTGAAGCTACTCTGAAACTGCAAAGTAGTTTGTGATCGCAATATTGCGAATGCATCGGTCGCAATTTTAAGAAGCTAAGATACACTCCCAGTAGGCGTAGGCTTAGCGTGTGTAACTCTGCTAAATTCGCCTTGCGACCGATCAACTCGGAATGAGGGCCCATGTGCACTGCAGGGGGGGCAGATATAACATGTGCAGAGAGAGTTAGATTTGGGTGGGGGGTGTTCAAACTGAAATCTAAATTGCAGTGTAAAAATAAAGCAGTCAGTATTTACCCTGCACAGAAACAAAATAACCCAACCAAATCTAGCTGTCTCTGCAAATGTTATAACTGCCACACCTGCAGTGCACATGGTTTTGCCCATTAGTTAACAAATTTGCTGCTGCGATCAGATCTGAATTAGGCTCAAAGTTTGGGAACCTCTGCACTAATGCCTGCCACCATTGCCCCTACTCATTGGGGGTCATTCCGACCTGTTCGCACGCTAGCTACTTTTTGCAGCGCTGCGATCAGGTCAAAACTCGGCAAAACTGTGCATGCGTATGCACCGCAATGCGCAGGCGTGTCGTACGTGTACAAAGCGGATTGGTGCTGGGCGATGGATTTAATGAAGGATCCATTCGCATAACTGATCGCAAGAAGATTGACAGGAAGAAGCCGTTTGTGGGTGTCAACTGACCGTTTTCAGGGAGTGGTTGGAAAAATGCAGGCGTGTCCAAGCGTTTGCAGGTCGGATGTCTGACGTCAATTCCGGGACCGGACAGGCTGAAGTGGCTGAGTAAGTTCAGACCTACTCAGAAACTGCACAAACTGTTTTTGTACCGCTCGGCTGCACAAGCGTTCGCACACTTGGAAAGCGAAGATACACTCCCCCATAGGCGGCGACTATCTGATCACAGCGCTGCAAAAAATAGCTAGCGAGCGATCAACTCGGAATAAACCCCATTGTCCTTCTTCCAACAGTACAAAGGGAGTGTCAAATGGTCAGAGATATAACACTTATCTAAAGTGAAACCTTTCTTGGATTTTTAGATGTCCATTTGAATCTCAGCAGACATTATAATATTGCAAGTAGAGGTTTACAACAGCTGCAAACACTAGAGAGTCACAATATTACACATTGTATAATATAATATTATCCAATGTAATATCCTGACATTTTTGCCTTACTCCGCCATTACAGTTTTGGACAGGTTTTAAGGATATCCATGATTGAGCATGTGACTTAATTAGTAGTGTACCCGAATCATTTTGATTTAACCATCTGTACTCAAGCATGGATATCCTTAAAACCTGGATTGTAATGGTTTGGGAAACTCTATCTTTAGCAGTTAATCCGGTGTACATAGCAAACACAAGGAGGGACAATTCACGAGAGAACTGCCCTTCACATATGGCGGGAATATGCCAGTGAAGAGTTCCTGTGTTGCTTACTTCTGATATATGGTCTCAGAGATAACTTGTGGAAGCCGGGCGCCATGTCGAGAGAGCGGAGGGTGGGAATATGCAGTGTCGGAGTATAGCACTGCTTCTGTTGCTTGCAACAAGTAGGGGCCCTGTATTAGTTCAGTTCAGTAGAATTAAAACACAGGCTGCCATTTGCTATCAAAGTGTTGGTTAAACATCTAGTCTACTGGCCTGTAAAATGGGTGTTCAGTGATAGATACAGTATATATATCTAATATAGCAGAATGTTTGGCGGCACTCACGGCAGAAGAAAGACAGGGGTATGCGGTCGATTATCCGGTGGCGTAAAAAGTCGCCAATGAGTGGCGTGCTTCAACAAAGTGTCTGGGTACCGGTTAATAACTCTTTCCCGACTGTAATGCTGCCCTGATAGAAGAACGGTGATTTGCCATGCATTCTTTAAAAGTACACTCCATTTTGCCCACATAATGTAGGCCGTAGGGGCAACTAAAGTGGTATATGACAAATTTCGTACTGCAGGTTACCTGATGTCGAATCTTAAATCTGCTCCCCGTATATGGGTGGCAAAAGGTGTCGCCTGCAATCATATGGCTGCACGTCGTGCAGCCCAGGCACTTAAAGCAGCCCTTACTTTGTAGATTAAGAAATTACATGCTCTGTGTACTAGATGTAATGGGAAATTGGATGTCAGATTTGACTACGTAGTCACGGATGTTTTTACCCCATTTGTATACTGGGATTAACAGTGTATCAGATAGACTAGTAAGGGCAGGGTCTGACTGAATGACATGCCAGAAAGATTTTGTGATTTTGCTAATACTAGGACTAGCAGTACTGTTCTTACAGTATGACCCAGGCAAACCTAGAACCACTATTTCTCACAGAAGTACGTAGAGTATCGGATCTTGGGTTATTTAATACCCTCGTTTTGGTGAGTGCCAATTCCCTATGGCAGTAACCTCTATTTTTAAATTAATTCACCATGTCGTCAAGAGTCTTTTCCACTTACGTTTCATCACTTATGATTCTACGAACTCGCAACATTTGGGAAAATGGGAGGCCCCTCTTTAGAGGTTCAGGATGGTGACTAGTAGCTAGCATTATGTTGTTACGGTCAGTGGGTTTACAAAATAGGTTGGTTTTAATAGGATTATCCACAGTGCCAGATTAAAGTCCACGTGGTCCTGGAGCTGAAATATATGAAAGGCCTATTGTGTGCTGCCGCAGGGGGTGTGACCAACACATGCAGGGGTGTGACTATTGGTGAGGGTGTGGTCTACACAGGGTGTGTGGCCTGTGCCATGGTATGTGGCTAGCAACATGAGGGACATCTCTACAGCCTACCTTCAAACACCTCAATCTGAATAAAATGGGAGAGGAAAAAAATAAATAAAAGAATAAAAAAAATGTAAACCTTAGTTTCACTGAAATTTTGTGTAAATTCTTACACACTATCGAGCGCATCTTGTCCTCTTTTGTGTGAATATCCCTACAATGTATCTACAGGGAACCGCAGCAGATATTTATTGTCAAAGTCACCAAGCTTCATGACCTAATGTCATCTGAAGATGGCGTTAATCATTGTAGCCGAAAGGCTACAGTCCACAAAAAGTCTCAGGGGAGGGAATTGTAGTATCCCTCTGTCGCACTCCCCACTCACTCATGCATGCTTGATCAGCACACCGCACATGTGCAGTAACGTGTTTAGCCCCAGAAACTGAAAGTAAAGCGGTCTCTAATGTGATCTCTATACTTTTACACATTGCAGGGATGTGTTTTTATGAGAAACTCTGTTCATGCATGCGATTCTTGATATATACTGGTTGGACATAATTTCTTACTGCCGCATGTGAAATTACAGAAAAACGGCGTGCTGTTCCAAACGGCCCTCTGTGATGATGTATGGAGCAGTGTAATGCTGTTGTTGCTATAGCAACTTCAGATGCCCGTCAATTGCCTGTGATGAGAAAAAACATCACAGAGATGGCCAAATAATACAAAAAGCATCAGTGACCTCCACGTAATGCAGAGAGCATTACAGTGACCACCATATAATACACCAAGTAACCGCCATTCCATACCTCCCAACTTTGAAGACTGTTGAAACGGAACCCTGCAAACGCCAAAGGCAGGCACACCTGCAAGGGGACAGAGCCTCGAGAAAGGGGACGGAGCCTTCGTGGCATCTCCCACACTCCCCATTTCGTCACTGTGGGGGCGTGCCCAGCACTCTCCGAGATGTTGGGCTGTCCCCAGGCTTCCCCCTGCACTGTGAATAGATGCAGTGTGCATGTACACGGCATCTATTCTCATCTCCTGCTTCACAGAGGGACACTGCCGCCTGCGGGTGAGACAATTAAAGTTTCAGGGAGGACAGAGAGGCTCCCAATGCGCCATCATTTATACTTGGCACCTTATACTTGAACGGTAGGCCAGGGAGTGTATGTGAGAACGGCCCAACGAGGTTCTAGTTGGTAGGGCTTTGAGCAGCTGATTGCTGTGCTACTGGAAGGAAAATACAGTTTTTCCGTCTCCAGCAGCACAGCAATCCTGTGGGCCTATTTTGATGGGGAGCTTGGAGCTGCAGCTCCATCTGCCCAATTGTTAATCCGGCCCTGATTATCCACAATGCTAATGTTATCATCAAGGAAGTTAATATTGTGTTCAATCACATAAGTGAATTTAACAGCTTAATTAGTAAAGTTAGAATCATCTATAAGACCCTCGAGTGACTCTCTGGAGCCTGTCCACAACAACAGTAAAGGCCCGTACACACTGGCCAATATATCGTCCGTTCTCTTGAACGGCCGATATATATCGCGGGTCCGTCAGCCAGTGTGTACGGCCGATACGTCTGTGAACTCCGTCGTTCATAGACGTATTGCGTCGGCCCCGCAGAACAGCCGACGGCCAATATATCTACCAATATATTGGTGCGTCGCTGTGTGTGTTCGGGTGGTCGGCCGAACGCCCGTACACATGCTGCGGCGGCCAGCGGTGATTGACAGCTGAACTGGGCGGGTGTGTGTACACTCCCGCCCAGTTCATGACGTCAGTCCCCGACGGATCGGGCAGTGTGTATGCTCAACAAACTGTCCGATCCGTCCATAGATATATCTGCTGTTCAATTGATCGGCAGATATATCTTCCAGTGTGTACCCTCCTTCAGTCATCTATGTATCTGAGATACAATAGCACATTAGATTTTACCTCAACCTTGGAAAACAAAAGCTCCTCCTCCACTCCAAACATGTAGCAGTTAGCAAAGGACGGGGCCACATTACTGCCCATAGTGCAGCCTTGTAGCTGCAGGTAATAGGAATTGTTGAACAGAAAATAGTTGCGTTCTAATGCAAGCCGTAATAGTTGGATAAATAAATTTATCCTAGGGCCCTCTCTCTTTCATATATATATTTTATATTATATTATATATCTATCTATATAGTGCATCCGGAAAGTATTCACAGTGCTTTTCTTTTTCAACATTTTGTTATGTTACAGCCTTATTGCAAAATGGAGTAAATTAATTTTTCCCCCTCAAAATTCTACACACAATACCCCATAATGACAATGTGAAAAAAGTGTGAGATTTTTGCAAATTTAGTTTAAAATAAAAAACTAAGAAATCACATGTACATAAGTATTCATAGCCTTTGCTCAATACTTTGTCGATGCGCCTTTGGCAGCAATTACAGCCTAAAGTATTTTTGAATATGATGCCACAAGCTTGGCACACCTACCTTTGGGCAGTTTCGCCCATTCCTCTTTGCAGCACCTCTCAAGCTCCATCAAGTTGGATGGGAAGCGTCAGTGCACAGCAATTTTCAGATCTCTCCAGAGATGTTCAATTGGATTCAAGTCTGGGCTCTGGCTGGGTCATTCAAGGACATTCACAGAGTTGTCCTGAAGCCACTCCTTTGATATCTTGGCTGTATGCTTAGAGTCGTTGTCCTGCTGAAAGATGAACCGTCGCCCCAGTCTGAGCTCAAGAGTGTTCTGGAGCAAGTTTTAATCCAGGATGTCTCTGTACATTGCTGCATTCATCTTTCCCTCTATCCTGACTTGTCTCCCAGTTTCTGATGCTGAAAAACATCCCCACAGCATGATGCTGCCACTGTAGGGATGGTATTGGCCTGGTGATAAGCGGTGCCTGGTTTCCTCCAAACATGAGGCCTGGCATTCACGCCAAAGAGCTCAATCTCATCAGACCAGAGAATTTTGTTTCTTATGGTCTGAGAGTCCTTCAGATGCATTTTGGCAAACTCCAGGCGGGCTGCCATGTACTTTTTACTAAGGAGTGGCTTCCGTCTGGCCACTCTACCATACAGGCCTGATTGGTGATTTGCTGCAGAGATGGTTGTCTTTCCGGGGGTTCTCCTCTCTCCACAGAGGAATACTGTAGCTCTGAACAGAGTGACCATCAGGTTCTTGGTCACCTCCCAAGAGCAGACGTGCGCTAATTGGGGTTCCAAGTGCTGGTAGGGAAATTTTGAAACCAAAAAAACCCATGAAAAACTCATGTAGACTATTTCATGTGTCAATACTCAGCTTTATAGTACTTGTAGCACAGCATCAATAGCCATAGCCCCTGTAATTACTGTCCTCACTACAGGAGGGCGGCGGCCATGCTGCCGGAGTCTTATAGTACAGGACAGGTGTAGTATGGTATGTCGGCTGTCGGGGTCCCGGCGCACAGCATACCGGTGCCGGAATCCCGACCGCCGTCATACCGACAGCGTGGCGAGCACAAATGAGCTCCTTGCGGGCTCACTGCGCTTGCCATGCTGCGGGCATGGTGGCATGCTACGCTCACCATGCTATCTTTCTCATACGTCCTGGAGGATGCTGGGGTCCATTTCATGACCATGGGGTATAGACGGTTCCGCAGGAGCCATGGGCACTTTAAGACTTTTCAAGGGTGTGAACTGGCTCCTTCCCCTATGCCCCTCCTCCAGACCTTAGTTTTAGAAATGTGCCCAGGCAGACTGGATGCACTCCAGAGGAGCTCTACTGAGTTTCTCTGAAAAGACTTATGTTAGGTTTTTTATTTTCAGGGAGAACTGCTGGCAACAGTCTCCCTGCTTCGTGGGACTGAGGGGGAAGAAGTAGGAACCAACTTCCTAAAGAGTTTCATGGCTCTGCTTCTGGCTGACAGGACACCATTAGCTCCTGAAGGGAACTGAACGCTAGCCGTGCCTAGATGCTCACTCCCACAGCATGCCGATACCCCCCTCACAGAGCCAGAAGTCAGAAGACAGGTGAGTGTTAGAAGACAGATCTTCAATCAAGAAAGTGACGGCTAAAGGTACCGCGTGGCTGGCGGGAGCGCAGCGCGCCATGTTGCCCACACATACACAGGCACTGCAGGGTGCAGGGTGCGGGGGGGCAGCGGGCAGCATGAAACCTATGGAAACTGGCATAAATAAGGGGCATAAGTTGCTGAGGCACAGTCCTACCCCCGCCGGTATAAAAAATGATCTCATAAAAGGTGAGGAGAAACACACCATTGAAGAGTGGAGCTTCCTCCTCAGTCAGCCAGTACACTGCTCAGCACCATTTTCTCTCTCTCCTCAGGCTGCAGAGACAACACTGATCCTCCTCCACTACTGAACAAGTATCAGGGTGCAAAACAGGGGGGGCCACAGTGAATTTAGTGCTATATAATTGTGTGATTAGCATTATAAAAGCACTGCATGCCAGTGGGCATTTTGTGTTCACAGACATTGTGTTACTGGCGCTGGGTTGTGAACTGGCAAATCCTATCTGTGTCCCTCTGACAGATTTTACTGTGGGTCTGTCCCCTATAAGTCCTGGAGTGTCTGTGGTGTGGTTGAGCATGTGTGTGACATGTCTGTGGCAGGGAATCTCTTCCTCTGTGGAAGACATGTTAGAGACACAGAGGTGTAATATGACACCAAGAGCCTGACTGGGTGAAAGGTTACATGATAGTGTGAATCACTACTGAATCTCATACAGAAAACTGAATATAATCTGTTGAAGATGTGATTTTTAATAGATCTGCCTTTCATCCACAGGGACCCCTCTGGGTCACATACAAATTGCAAGTAGTACAAACTGATACCGACACAGACTCTGTTTCCTGTGTCGACACTAGTGATTCCAGTGGAATAGGTTTTAAATTAGCAAAAAGCATTCAAAACATGTTTTAGCTATAAAGGTGGTGTTAGAAGTTACGAAGCCCCTCTTTTACCACAAGGAGAGGGTTTACTTTAGTAAAGAAGTAATGTAATTTTTTCTCCACCTCAGGAACAGTATCTTGGAGGGAGTCTGATTTAACCTGAAAAGAAATTTCAGATTCCAAAAAGGAATTCAGGCAGCTTACCTTTTTCCAAAAGGTGGGAGTCACCCCGCATTTTAGACAGGGCCCTGTCATAAAAGGGAAAAGGTGTTTCTCCCTGCGCCTGGAATGGCTTCACTTAAGTAGCCGACAGGCAAATTGAGTGAGGTGATCTATTGATGTGGCCAATGGGGCATCTACTCAGGCATTGTCTGTGCGTGGGTGAGTAGTGCTATTGAGAAGTGGTCAGAAAACTTGTCATTAGACATTGACATAATAGATGGAGATGAGATACTCCTAACTTTAGGTCATATCAAAGACGCTGCAGCGTACATACTAGAAACCATGAAATGTATTGGTCTCTTGGGATCAAGAACCGCTACCATGGCAGTATCGGCTCAGAGGGTGTTTTGGATTCGCCAGTGGAATGCTGATGCAGATTCCAAAAGAAATATGGAGGCTCTCCCGTATAAAAGGTGAGGCCTTGTTTGGTGATGGGCTGGATGCGTTAGTCTCGGCGGCTACTGCAGGTAAGTCGACATTCTTGCCTTATGCTCCTACACCGGCGAAAAAGACACATCACTCTCACATGCAGTCCTTTCGGCCAACAAATACAAAAAGGCCAAAGGTTCCCCCTTTTTTGCAGGTAGGGGAATGGGGAAAGGAAAGAAATCCGCAGCGTCTCCCGGATCGCAGGAGCAGAAGTCCACCCCTGCTTCTGCCAAATCTGCAGCATGACGCTGGGGCTCCCTTCCGGGAGTCCGCTCGGGTGGGAGCACGTCTGAAACTTTTCAGTCAAATCTGGATTCAATCTGGCCTGGACCCATGGGTCTTATAAATAGAGTCCCATGGGTACAAACTAGAGTTTCAAGACGTCCCCCCATGCCGATTTTTCAAATCAACCTTGCCAGCTTCTCTTCCAGAAAGAGAGGCAGTAACAACGGCAATTCAAAAATTATGTCAGGATCAGGTCATTGTCCTGGTACCCTTGTCACAGCAAGGAGAAGGTTTTCATTCAAGCCTCTTCGTAGTTCCGAAGCCGGACGGCTCGGTCAGACCGATTTTAAACCTGAAAAATCTGAATCTCTACCTGAAAAGGTTCAAGTTCAAGATGGAATCCCTGAGGGTAGTGATTTCCAGTCTGGAGGAGGGGGACTTCATGGTGTCAGTAGACATAAAGGATGCTTACTTGCATGTTCCCATTTATCCTCCTCACCAAGCTTATCTGAGATTCGCAGTACAGGATTTCCGTTACCAGTTCCAGACGTTGCCGTTCGGACTCTCCACGGCACCGAGGGTATTCACCAAGGTGATGGAGGAGATGATGGTCCTCTTTCATCAAAAAGGAGTCAATATAATCCTTATCTGGATGATCTCCGGATAAAAGCGAGATCCAGGGAACAGTTGGTGCAAACATCGCACCCTCCCTGTCAATACTCCAACAACACGGTTGGATCATGAATTTTCCAAAGTCGCAGTTGGAACCGACGACAAGATTGTCCTTTTTAGGGATGATTCTGGACACAGAAGTACAGAGAGTATTTCTTCCAGTGGAAAAGGCTCTGGTAATCCAGAAAATGGTCAAACAAATATTGAAACCAACAAGCGTGTTGATCCATCAATGCATTCGGTTGTTGGGGAAAATGGTAGCGGCCTACGAAGCCATACAGTTTGGCCGATTTCATGCCAGAGTATTCCAGTGAGACCTGTTGGACAAGTGGTCCGGATCCCACCTACACATGCAACAGAATAATCCTGTCCCTCAAAGCCAGGATTTCGCTCCTGTGGTGGCTACACAGTTCTCACCTACTAGAGGGACGCAGGTTTGGGATTCACGACTGGGTCCTAATAACCACAGATGCAAGTCTCCGAGGCTGGGGAGCTGTCACACAGGGGGAAAGCTTTCAAGGAAAATGGTCAAGTCAGGAAGCCTGCCTTCACATAAACGTTCTAGAATTAAGAGCCATTTACAACGGCCTTCTACAAGCGGTACATCTTCTTCAAGATCATCCCATGCAGATCCAGTCGGACAATGTAACAGCAGTCGCGTACATAAACAGGCAAGGCGGAACGAAAAGCAGAGCAGCAATGGCAGAGGTGACAAGGATTCTCCTCTGGGTAGAAAGACATGTAAGAGCTCTGTCAGCAATTTTCATTCCGGGAGTGGACAACTGGGAAGCAGACTTCCTCAGCAGACACGATCTCCATACAGGAGAGTGGGGCATCCACCAAGCAGAGGTGACAAGTCTTTGGGGAGTTCCTCAGATAGACATGATGGCATCTCGATTAAACAAGAAGCTTCAGAGATATTGTTCCAGGTCGAGAGACCCTCAAGCAATAGCAGTGGATGCACTGGTGACCCAGTGGGTGTTTCGGTCGGTATATGTTTTACCTCCACTTTCACTGATTCCAAAAGTTTTCAAAATAATAAGAAGAACAAGAGTTCGAGCAATCTTCATTGCCCCAGACTGGCCAAGGAGGGCTTGGTATCCAAATCTTCAGGAGTTGCTCATAGAAGATCCTCGGCCTCTTTCTCCTCGAGAGGACCTACTACAGCAGGGGCCGTGTGTGTATCAAGACTTGCCGCGGCTACGTTTGACGGTATGGGTGTTGAGCGCCGGATCCTAGCCCAAAAGGGTATTCCCAAGGAAGTTATCCCCACACTTATTCAGGCCAGGAAAGGAGTAACGTCTAAACATTACCACCATATTTGGAGAAAATATGTGTCTTGGTGTGAATCCAAAAAGGCTCCTATGAAAGAGTTTGAGTTGGGACGTTTTCTCCATTTTCTGCAGGCTGGTGTGGATGCGGGCCTTAGATTGGGGTCAATCAAGGTCCAAATTTCGGCCTTATCAGTTTTCTTTCAAAAACAATTGGCCTCCTTTCCATAAATTCAGACGTTCGTGAAAAGGGTTCTGCACATCCAGCTTCCATTTGTGCCTCCAGTGGCACCATGGGACCTTAATGTGGTGTTGCAGATCCTTCAATCAGATTGGTTTGAACCCCTGCAGGAGATAGAATTGAAATTTTCTCACTTGGAAAGTGGTGATGCTTTTGGCCTTGGCATCCGCAAGGCGGGTGTCTGAGTTGGGGGCCTTGTCTCACAAGAGCCCTTACCTGATCTTCCATGAAGATAGGGCAGAGTTAAGAACTCGTCAACAATTTCTTCCAAAGGTGGTTTCGTCCTTCCACATAAACCAACCTATTGTGGTGCCAGTAGCTACTGACACTTTCACTGAGTCACAGTCTCTAGACGTGGTTAGAGCTTTGAAGATTTATGTCGCAAGAACAGCTTGGTTACGGAAAACAGAGGCTCTGTTTGTCCTGTATGCTCCCAGCAAGATTGGGTGTCCTGCTTCTAAGCAGACTATTGCGCGCTGGATCAGAGGTACGATTCAGCACGCTCATTCTACGGCTGGATTGCCGTTACCTACGTCGGCGAAGCAGAGCCGGCCCTAACCAATATGATGCCCTAGTCAAGATTTTGGCTGGTGCCCCCTAGCACCACCGCTGGTTCCGCCTCTGACCTTGCACCTCTTTCCCAGCACCATCACCCCTCACCCATAGCAGTCCTTATTTTGGTGTTTGTACCCCCTGTATTTTAAATAGGAACAGTTCGCACATTTGGCACACAGCCCAAAAAAGGGTGTGTTTTTCCTGGCAAGGGGCACGACCACACAATAGTAACCCCAATTCAAATTACGCCACACAATACTGCAACTTTATTCACATTTGATCATGCGATAGTGTCCATAATTCACATTACATCCCACAGTAGTATCACTTTACCTTATAAACGTTACTCCTCACAGTACAGCCCCTTATTCACATTACATCACACTGAATTGCCCCTTATTCACATTACACCACACCCTATTGCTCTTTATTCACATTAGACGACACAGTAGTGCTCTTTCTATACGCAATGCCACATAGTAGAGCACCTTATACACATAATGCCACACATTAGTAATGCATTTATACACATAATTCCGCTCCGTAATGCCCCTTACACAAATGAGACACATTATTAATGTCCTTATAAACATTATGCGCCTTACACATTATGACAACCTTTATTAATGCCCTTTTACACATAATGTCCCTTACACATATGCCGTACATCATTAATGCCCTTATACACATAATGACACACATTGTGCCCCTTACACATTTGCTGCACATTATTAGTGCCCCTATACACATAATGACACACATAGTGCCCTTACACATATGTTGCACGTTATTAATGCATTTTTACATGACACACATAATGCTCCTTACACATATTCCGAACACTACTGCACAACCAACCAACTCACATGCACACAGCACTCACACTGCCGCTAACACTGTGACCTCTGCCTCTGATTGGATACAGATGTGTCCTCATAAATCTTGCCTCAATGCTAACGTCGGGCATCTTTTTTTATGAAAATGCATCTTATTTGCATTGCTATGTGGCTAGGATGCACAAGCTGCTTCTGCTGATTAAAATGATATGCAGCATGCCTATATACTGTGTAAGACTGTGGCTGTATCTGCATATGAAATGCTACACACAGAATATAGGCATGCCGCATATCATTTTAATCAGCAGAAGCTGCTGATGCCCCTGGGCATATCAAATGCCCTAGGCAATTGCCTAGTTTGCCTATGCCTATGGCCGGCTCTGTGGCTAAGGCCCATTCTACTAGGAAGGTGAGCGTGTCCTGGGCGGCTGCCCGGGGGGTCTCGGCATTGCAACTTTGCTGAGCAGCAAAGGATTTACCGGTAGGTGTCAAAATCCTGTTATTCTCCATCCACGGGGGTCGTGGTCCCCCAAGTGGGAGAAAAGATGTCGGTAGTCGGGATTCCGGCGCTCGAATACTGTGCGCCAGGACCCCGACAGCCGGCAAACTGAAGACCACCCACACAGGACACCTCTATCATCTTTGCAGGCAGCAGCTGCATCTAATCTCTGTACCTTTAGGTCATACCCATGTTAGCCCGGCCGTACAGCATTGCAGCAGGACAAAGGAATCTGGGGGGGGGGGGGGGTAATTAGCTTTCTGGGGCAACAGGAGACTACACCCTGAACCGGGAGTCTCCTGCAGGATGCGGGAGAGTAGGCAACTATGCCACAGACACATAATAAAATGTAACCAGTGTCGGACTGGAGCAAGGGCCCACCGGGGGTATGCAGTGGTAGGGGTCCATGCTTAGAGGTGTGGCCAGACTCCAAAGGGGGTGTGGCCAGCCACCACAGAGGTTTGGCTAACCATTATAGAGTAACTGGTCTGGACTCATTGATAATTTATATAGCAATTAATGCTAGTGCATGCATGATAATGTGCCAGATTAATGACAGCAATGTACTGTAGAGAATACATCATAATCCTGTGCAGTATAAGTTAACATATGTATAATATATAATTCAAGTGCACAGTCTAGAACCTGATCCCTAGAGGAGGAGGCCCCCCCAGGCAGTGGGGCCTACCGGTGGTTTCCCCTGTACCCCTGTGGGCCAGTCCGAGCCTGAATGTAACAGTCACCTTTTCTGGTTATCCAACCAAAATAAAGCATTAGTATGCACAGGATTAAGCCTTCGGAGGGTCTGGGGCACTAAAGATGGCGGGGGCCTGTCACAACTTCTTCAACCAACCCCTTCTTGTCAGCACCGCCGTCACCAAGTTATAAGTCATATACTACTCCTGACCACCAACCTGTTACATGTCACCCTTGCCTACTCACCTGTCACTTACTTTACATGCACCTTGCCCAATATTATAAATAGATTAAACATGGAGGAGGAGAAATAGGATAAAAGGGAAACGACGGAAGAAAAAGAAAAAAAAGAGAGCTCTAACCGAAAACAGATTACAGGGGCTGTCAATATATAAAAAGAGGATGAACAGTCAGCAGCAGTGAGCACTGCTATGTGCTGTGCTGGGGAGAGAGGCAGCTGCAGAAGCAGTCACTCCTCTCTCTCCCTGTGTCACTGTTTGATGTGAGGGGAGTGATCGATCACCCACCCACGGCATGCTGGCCACCCCCTGCCACCGACGCCCCCCGTGCGGCGCATGTGGCTGCAATACCTTACTTTTTTTTATATAATTCCTAAGGAGGGGAGCTGGCCACGCCCCTATTCTCAATACCTCAGCCCGGCACGGCTGTCAGCGCCACTGGGGGAGAGCACCAGGACCAGGCTCAGCAGGGACATTTCCATCAGATATTAGTGTGCTCCCAACATTCTCACACGCACCTGTACTGCTCCCATGAGACCAGGACATTTCTAATTAACTTTTGCCCCACCATGTGTACCTCCACTGACTGTACACCCTGCCAGCAGCAACCTATACAGTGCACCCCAGATGGCTGCCTCGGATGGTTCCTGTGCGGGCAGGATGTTCTTCACATGGATCTTTCTGTACAGGGTATAATCATACAACTACACAAGTGTCAGTCTTCTCATATATGTACTGGGCCCTTGTATGCCTCACCTACCACAGTGTAACCTTCGTAGTGCACCCAACATGGCTGCCTCACCTAGTACGCTTGTGGATGGGATGAAAAACACATGGACCTGATGGTTTCGGTTGGGACCTGACTGAGCATTAGGATGCTGTAATCACCCCATTTTGTGTCAATTTTTCTAGAGGTAGACTATTCCACCCAGGATAATCCTACACAGTGTGCCCAAGGTGGCTGGCTCACCTGGTACCTTCTGAGGGTGGAATGCAGAACCTGTGAAAGCTATTACCCCAAATTACCTACACCAATCCTGCATTATGCTTTCTGTGCGCTCTATGTTGCCTATTTTTTATGTCTGCGTGGCTTGTCTTTTGCTGTATTATTAACATCTTCTGTAATATGTGCATTGTTTCTGATGTTTGTAAAGCGGCTTGAGTTCTGTTGGAGAAAGAGCACCATATAAATAAAATTATTATTTTTACTAATTTTCTCTCTCAATGCCCATGATATCCTCCTAAAATGTTTCTATATGTTTTGCTGTGAGGCTTCCGTTCTGCAGGTATAGCCATCAACAGTTTACAAACCATTGTGGTCTATCTCAAGTGCTTATGACATCAAAGGTACCACCCCCATGCCCAGTGTCATGAAGGGCCCACAAGGGAAATGCAGTCACAGGGGCCCACTAAGGGGCATTGTCATATTCTAGAAGGGGTGTGGCCACGTGACCAGAGAGGAGTGGCCAGCCATTATAGGCAACACCTAGCATAGTATAAAGAAAAAGAGCTCTTCCTCTCTGCCCACTTCAAGTTGCTGTATATGTGCCTGGGTTACACAGGGAGAGAACAGTAGTATATGCGCCAGATACACATACTGCCCCCAGTAGAGTGCCAGATACACATACTGCCCCCAGTAGAGTGTCAGATACACAAAATGACCCCAGTAGACTGCCAGATACACACACGCCCCCCTGCAGTGCCAGATACACACACGCCCCCAGATGTGCAGTGACAGATACACATACCTCCCCAGTAGTGCAGTGACAGATACACTTATGCCCCAGTAGTGCCAGATACACATATGCCTCTAGTAGTGCAGTGACAGATATACATATGCCCCCAGTAGAGCAGTGACAGATACACATACCCAGAACTTTGTGGGCCCCATAGCAAAATTATTAAGGGGCCGCACAACAGACTGACCCCACATGCAACCCACTGCACCGTGCAGCCTTTTATTTTCACTATTATCCTTTTTTAAAATTCTGAGTGTTCTGGGCAGTGGCCGGCAGGGGTATAGGAGGATGGGTCACCAGGTCTGTAGTTGGGGAGCACCAGATGTGGGGGAGAGGGCACTAGGTATGTAGTGGGGAAGCCCCAGGTGTGGTGGTGAGGGAAAACATGTCTGTAGTTGGGGAGCACCAGATAAGGAGGGGAGGGGGGGGGGGGGGGGGGGCACTAGGTATGTAGTAGCAGAGAACCAGGTGTGAGGGAGGTAGGCACCATGCATGTGGTAGTGGTGGGGCACCAGATGTGGTGGAGGGGGAGCACCTGCAAAATGATCCAGGCGGATGGGCAGGCTAGGGAATCGGCTGTGAACTGCGTGCTGTCTGATAGTGACAGCTCACTGCCATGTATAATGTGACAGCCCTGTATGCATCTCTGCAATCAGGACACTAGGCTTCCTTACCTCAACACACTGTCGGAGGTGGAAATTCAGTTCATATGGTGCCCAGCCGGCAGCATCTCTCTCTCCGAGTCCCGGTCCCCACTCACTGTATAATGAGCTTCTGAGCATGCGCAGAAGCTCTAAATTCGGAGGTTGCTAAGCAGCTACACTTTGCCCGCCCACCCCCTCTAGGGCACTGCTGGTCTAGAAGTTCGGAAAGCAAAGTGTTAGATGCAGTGGGTTGCTTGCTGGGACTTTGGGCTCCCAAAGCGGCTGGGCCCCATAGCATATGCACCCCTTGCACCATGTGTAGTTATGCCACTGCACATTCCCACCCTGTAGTGCAGTGTCAGATACACATACCCCCCCAGTAGTGCAGTGACAGGTACACACGTGCCTCCTCTGTGCCAGTTACACATACTGCCCACAAAGTGCTGTATAATAAATATATATATATATATATATATATATATATATCTCTGTACAGTCACCCGGAGGTACTATTATATATTATATATATATATATATATATATATATATATATATATATATATACACTGCTCAAAAAAATAAAGGGAACACTAAAATAACACATCCTAGATCTGAATGAATAAAATATTCTTATTAAATACTTTGTTCTTTACATAGTTGAATGTGCTGACAACAAAATCACACAAAAATTATCAATGGAAATCAAATTTATTAATCCATGGAGGTCTGGATTTGGAGTCACACTCAAAATTAAAGTGGAAAAACACACTACAGGCTGATCCAACTTTGATGTAATGTCCTTAAAACAAGTCAAAATGAGGCTCAGTAGTGTGTGTGGCCTCCACGTGCCTGTATGAGCTGCCTACAACGCCTGGGCATGCTCCTGATGAGGTGGCGATTGGTCTCCTGAGGGATCTCCTCCCAGACCTGGACTAAAGCATCCACCAACTCCTGGACAGTCTGTGGTGCAACGTGGCGTTGGTGGATGGAGCGAGACATGATTTCCCAGATGTGCTCAATTGGATTCAGGTCTGGGGAACGGGCGGGCCAGTCCATAGCATCAATGCCTTCGTCTTGCAGGAACTGCTGACACACTCCAGCCACATGAGGTCTAGCATTGTCTTGCATTAGGAGGAACCCAGGGCCAAGCTCACCAGCATATGGTCTCACAAGGGGTCTGAGGATCTCATCTCGGTACCTAATGGCAGTCAGGATACCTCTGGCGAGCACATGGAGGACTGTGCGGCCCCCCAAAGAAATGCCACCCCACACCATTACTGACCCACTGCCAAACCGGTCATGCTGGAGGATGTTGCAGGCAGCAGAACGTTCTCCTTGGCGTCTCGAGACTCTGTCACGTCTATCACATGTGCTCAGTTAGAACCTGCTTTCATCTGTGAACACAGGACGCCAGTGGCGAATTTGTCATTCTTGGTGTTCTCTGGCAAATGCCAAACGTCCTGAACGGTGTTGGGCTGTAAGCACAACCCCCACCTGTGGACGTCGGGCCCTCATACCACCCTCATGGAGTCTGTTTCTGATCGTTTGAGTAGACACATGCACATTTGTGGCTTGCTGGAGGTCATTTTGCAGGGCACTGGCAGTGCTCCTCCTATTCCTCCTTGCACAAAGGCGGAGGTAGCGGTCCTGCTGCTGGGTTGTTGCCCTCCTACGGCCTCCTCCACATCTCCTGATGTAGTGGCCTGTTTCCTGGTTGTGCCTCCATGCTCTGGACACTACGCTGACAGTCACAGCAAACCTTCTCGCCACAGCTCGCATTGATGTGCCATCCTGGATGAGCTGCACTACCTGAGCCACTTGTGTGGGTTGTAGACTCCATCTCATGCTACCACTAGAGTGAAAGCACCGCCAGCTTTCAAAAAGTGACCAAAACATCAGCCAGAAAGCATAGGAGCTGAGAAGTGGTCTGTGGTCACCACCTGCAGAACAACTCCTTTATTGGGGGTGTCTTGCTTATTGCCTATAATTTCCACCTGTTGTCTATTCCATTTGCACAACAGCATGTGAAATTGATTGTCAATCAGTGTTGCTTCCTAAGTAGACAGTTTGATTTCACAAAAGTGTGATTGACTTGGAGTTACATTGTGTTGTTTAAGTGTTCCCTTTATTTTTTTGAGCAGTGTATACTGTATATATATATATATATATATATATATAAAAAATCAGGTTCTGCAGCTGCTGCTGCGTTGCTGTGCGCCAGGGTTGTGCTAAGGGCAGGCTGGATGGGGTGTGGCAGCTTTGGCAGGAACTCCCTGCTTCTTGAGCACTGCAGTCTCTGAGTGCGGGAGGGTCTACCACGTGCCGTCATGACGCGGCGTGATGTGCCCCCGCCCCCCACACGGCTCCTCTAATAACAGATTCCAAAAACAAGATGAGACATAAGAGAGCCCGCAGCCTTCAAGCCTGCAGCTGCAGCCTGCTGGGTAAACTGATCTCTGCTCACTCGGCTGCTCCAGCGATAACAAGCACAACTGCTCGGCGGGGGCCCTGCCCCTCCACATAACTGGGCATGGTAATAAAAAAAAAAAAAAAACATCGGGGCCCACCGGTAATACACCCGGTTACCTAGAAGGCCAGTACGAGCCTAAAATTGGAGAGATACCGGCCTCTTGCGCTCCCAGGTGTATTAAACAAATTTCACACACTAATCAGCATGTAGAACAGCTTTGGACACAAACTTACATATTAGTTCAGCCCCGCATGCACATAATGGTTTCTTTTAATTTTCCTACTGAATACACTGAATAAAAGTGAATTTACGTCAGCTTTCGTACTCGAGTGCTCATCAAGGTTTCTTTTAATCTTCCCAGGACTGGAAATTTTCACATGAACAAATTCAGGTGAAAGTTTTTTTATTTCTTAATAGAGACCTTGATCCAAACAACGGATTTCCAGAAAATAAAACACAATAAAATGCAAGCATGCAGCGGTCAGTCACCTCACTTGTCTCTGTCCTTTGGATCCCAATCGGTTGTCCGGAGAGCTGGCAGCACGGGTAGTCCACAGCAGAACGGCACAAAGCAACGCGTTTCAGGGCTTTCCTGCCCCTTTGTCAAGCGTGTACCGTCTGCTCCACAAACAGGTTTTTAAATCTGCTGGGATCCCTCCCATCCTTGTCAGCCGGCCAATCACCCGCTCACAATAAAATTAACGTAATTCATACAAACATCAGAAAAACGAACCGAATATTCAATATATACAAATGTTGATAAAACAAGCTTAAATAGTACAAACATTAAGATGAGTCGAGTAATTTGCCACCACGTTTATAAGTGTCTAATAAATTAAATTAGCCAGCTCCACTATACACGCTAGTCTGTTATGTTTGGAGCGCATTCACTGTAAATATACGGATGTACTAAAGCCTACATTATTGAAATATACTTCAATTAGTCCTTTTATTATATAAATTAAGATATGCACAATGAGTTGGCATTATATTCACAGATCCATTATAAATGGACCCCACTAATAATAGTAAGACACTTTTTTTTCCCCGTGGTGGGTCATCCCCGGCTCATTACAATTCACTCCATACACATACTACACTTACTTAAAAAACGTATACTCTCCATCAAACGAGCTGGTTGATTCTAAATAAATAATTATCAAGATATATTGTATTATATCGCCCGAAGATAATACCCATAATTCATAACTATCCTCACATATATAACGTGAACCCTGAATTTCTATAGTTCAGTGTCAGCTCGTTATGATGGAGAGTAACAATTTTCATATTTAAACACATATCACTAGGTCAGCAATAAAACAGACCCATATAATTACATACAAGCGTGACTAAAAGATTCAAATGTATCAATATAATAACGGAATCATTATAACCATATCCCCTTAGTATCCGTGTTTGTTGTATGGCTCTTCAATTTTAATCCAAATTCATGTCCATGATGGTGTTCGGATTTGCTATATATTTCTGTAAGTGAAGGCTCTATCGATTTAATATATGGATCCATCTAATCACAGCCTCAACTCAATAAAATAAGACAACACACATATAAATATAAAATATAGATTAATAATCAATTTTCTTAAAAACCACATCAATAATCTCTAAAGGAAAAATATAACATATTACAGAAACTATTTAGTCTCAAAGTCAACATTTAACCCTTTAGGTGTTAAAGTCTGTAATTCGTAAATCTTTCTCTTTTCTAATCTAGCTAGTGCACCTTCAATATCACTTGTCCTCCAATTGGCTCCTCCCCCTATGCCCCTCCTACCGGACTCAGTTTAGAAAATGTGCCTGGAGGACCCGATCACAGCTAGGGGAGCTCAATAGGAGTTTCTCTGTTTTTTTTAAATTTTAATAGAGTTTAGGCACAGGGAGGCTGCTGGCAACAGCCTCCCTGCTTCGTGGGACTAAAGGGGGGGGGGGGGGGGGGGGAGTAGTGTCCGCCCTAAGAGGTCTGAGCCACTATCTCCGCTGAGAGGACACTGAGCTCCTGAGGGGAATGAACGTTCGTCGCCACAGGTGATCGCTCACCCCCGCAGCATGCCGCCACCCTCTTACAGAGCCAGAAGACTTCAGTGGCGAGTGAGTCACCGGTCCCTTGGCAAGCGGGGAGCCGGTATGAAGATGGCGGCAACAGAGTAGAGAGCGCAGTACTAACTGCGCTCCGGGGCTCAGCGGTACATTGTGCGGTGCTGTGAGGGGCGCCCTGAGCTAGTGCCTACACTGGTCAGAAGCCTGTCAGGGACCCCAGATCACTGCCAGCAGATATACCTCAGGCCAGTATAAAGAACCAGAGAGCGGGAAGCAGCGCCATGGAAGGGGGTGGAGCTTCTCCTCAGAGCGGACCCAGCAGCATTTAGCGCCATTTTTCCAGCATGCAGAGATGCCGACAGGGAGAGCTGTTCCTCATCAACTCCAGCTATCTTGTACGGTACCAGGGGGTTGTAGAAGAGGGGGGGGGGGGAGGGCGGTGTATATTCTGTGCAACCTATTAAGGTACACAGTAAGCGCTGGATAGTGGTTTTCCTATATCTAAACATTGCTGTCTGTGGGTTGGATCCAATCTCTGTGGCTTTCTTGCCATTCTTGGGGGAAAACTCTGCCTGCCGTGTGTGTGTGTGTGTGTGTGTGTGTGTGTGTGTAGTGTTTGTTGTCCCCAACTGGCCATGTCTAGGAACTCTGTGTCATCCTCTCAGGATGACCCCATTCCATGTAATCAGGACTGCACTGGTCTATTTATTTTATTTATTTATTTATTTATTTATTAGCAGTTTCTTATATAGTGCAGCATATTCCGTTGCGCTTTACAATTAGAACAACAATTATAGAACAAAACTGGGCAAAGACAGACAGACAGACAGACAGACAGAGGTAGGAAGGCAGCACAGATTCCTGCTAAGGAGCCCGAGTGGTTAGACTCTCTTAAGGGTATGATCACTCAGATTTCTACTAGGGTAGCGCAAACTGAGACAGCAACTCAGGTTTTACAAAACTCTATGGCTTTATGGTCCAGTTCTGTTCCTCCAGGGACCCCTAGTATACATTCTCAAAAACGTGCTCTTGCCCAGATTGTGCAAGATGACACGGATACCGATTCTGACACGGCAGACGGTGAGGGGGATGTGCTGAGGGGAGTGGCATCTCTTGCAAAAGGGGTGCAGCTCATGATTGAGGCCATTAGAGATGTGTTGAATATTACTGACGCAACACCTGAGCAGGTTGAGGAGGCTTACTTCACGGATAATAAGAAAGCCTCGCTAACCTTCCCTGCGTCTAAAGAATTAAACGCTGTATTTGAAAAATCCTGGGAAAACACCGAGAAAAATCCAGATCCCCAGAAAGGTTCTGGTTGCTTTTCCCTTTTCTGAGGAGGATAGAAAGAAATGGGAAAACCCACCCATAGTTGACGCATCTGTTTCCAAACTGTCAAAGAAGGTGGTTTTACCTGTCCCGGGATCTACCGCGTTAAAAGAACCAGCTGATCGCAAAATTGACGCTACGCTCAAATCCATTTACACAGCTTCAGGGGCGATATTGCGACCTACTATTGTCTGTGCATGGATCTCTAAAGCTATAGTAAAGTGGTCAGGCACGTTACTTGAAGAATTGGATTCAATGGATAAAAGTGACGTTGAATTGTTTTTACGTTACATACAGGATTCTGCAGGATTTATGGTGGAATCCATGAAAGATCTGGGTTCGATGGCTGCAGGGATATCTTCCATGTCTGTCTCGGCTCGCAGAGGACTCTGGCTACGCCAATGGTCTGCCGACGCGGAATCCAGGAGAGGTGTGGAGAACCTACAATACACAGGTCAGGCTCTATTTGGTAAAAAAAAGGGGGGAAGGGTCGAGGGCTGCGCTTATTGCCTCACTTGATAGGTAAAGCTGCTATGGAGGGATGAAAGGATTCCACACTCCTCTCAGTTAATACGAATAGAATAGTGGGGGTGCCTCCCAGCGCTAATTTTATCAAGTGCACTATATAAATCTTCCACTATAACACATAAGTGTCTAAAAATAATTCTAATACAAATACATAGATAAGTATCTTTTTTATTGAAATAAAATAGTAAAATTTATTGCAGAAATGGATTTTATCCCCTCTCCTGCTCAATAGAACATATACAATTGATAACTAATCGTGAGTCCTAATACCGGTATACTTCAACAATATATAACAGACATACATACATACAACATATAACATATAATAGCCTGTGATACGCCTGATAGCGAATTACTCACTAGGGTGTAGCTATTTAGATCCGTAATTAGGATCAATAACGTGTCTGGTACTCAGGATTGTGGTACATCAGATTCCTATATGGACAACAGTCAGCGATGTCCTGTCGGATCTTCTGTTTAAAGCAAGTCTAGGACCACCTTCAGTGGAAAATGCCTAAGTTGGTAAAGGCAGTGTCTTAACACGGCTTCTAATAACAAAGTCCAAAAACGCCCTTTGGACTTTGCTGGTGTCTCTGCTATCAACTAGTTTCGCCTGTCTAGGCAGGCTTCATCAGGATGAAGCCTGTCTAGACAGGTGAAACTAGTTGATAGTAGAGATGAGCGGGTTCGGTTCCTCTGAATCCGAACCCGCCCGAACTTCAGGTTTTTTACACGGGTCCGAGCAGGCTCGGATCTTCCCGCCTTGCTCAGCTAACCAGAGCGCGCCCGAACGTCATCATCACGCTGTCGGATTCTCGCGAGGCTCGGATTCTATCGCGAGACTCGGATTTTATATAAGGAGCCGCGCGTCGCCGCCATTTTCACACGTGCATTGAGAGTCATAGGGAGAGGACGTGGCTGGCGTCCTCTCCGTTTAGAGAAGAGAGAGACACAGTATTTTGGGGAGCATTATTAGGAGGAGTACTACTATACTGTATACTACTATACTACTTGCTGAAGTGATATTTATACTAGATTAGATAATAGATAGTGTGACTGTAAGTGTATTATCTGACTTGTGGGGGAGACACTGACAGTGGGGAGCAGTTAGAGTCTGAGAGCAGGACTCAGGAGTACATATAACGTACAGTGCACACTTTTGCTGCCAGAGTCAGTGCCACACTGCCATTGTTGTGACCACACTGACCACCAGTATAATAATATATTTTGTGATTGTCTGCTTAGGCCTCGGAGTACTAGTTGCAAGTTGCAACGTGACCTGAAGTGACCACCAGTTTAATAATCAATCACCACCAGTTTAATATATATATATATATATATATATATATATATATATATATATAAAATTGTATATAATATATATATATATATATATATATAATATTGTATACCACCTACCCGTGGTTTTTTTTTTTTTCATTCTTCTTTATACATACTACTATAGTAGCTTACTGTAGCAGTCTGCGGTGCTGTGCTGACCTGACAGTGTCCAGCAGGTCCATCATCAGTCATTACATAATAAATATATATAGTACCTGTCCGGCTGCAGTACTAGTGATATTATATTGATTTCATCTCATTATCAATAATTTATCATCCAGTCTAGACTCTATATTAGCAGCAGACACAGTACGTTAGTCCACGGCTGTAGCTACCTCTGTGTCGGCACTCGGCAGTCCATCCATAATTGTATACCACCTACCCGTGTTTTTTTTTTTTTCTTTCTTCTTTGTACATACTACTATAGAGTATAGTAGCTTACTGTAGCAGTCTGCGGTGCTGCTGAGCTGAAAGTGTCCAGCAGGTCCGTCATCAGTCATCATTACCTAATAAATATATTATCTACCTGTCCGGCTGCAGTACTAGTGATATTATATATACATACATATATATATTGATTTCATCTCATTATCAATCATCCAGTCTATATTAGCAGCAGACACAGTACGTTAGTCCACGGCTGTAGCTACCTCTGTGTCGGCACTCGGCAGTCCATCCATAATTGTATACCACCTACCCGTGTTTTTTTTTTTTCTTTCTTCTTTGTACATACTACTATAGTATAGTAGCTTACTGTAGCAGTCTGCGGTGCTGCTGAGCTGACAGTGTCCAGCAGGTCCGTCATCAGTCATCATTACCTAATAAATATATTATCTACCTGTCCGGCTGCAGTACTAGTGATATTATATATACATACATATATATATATTGATTTCATCTCATTATCATCCAGTCTATATTAGCAGCAGACACAGTACGGTAGTCCACGGCTGTAGCTACCTCTGTGTCGGCACTCGGCAGTCCATCCATAATTGTATACCACCTACCCGTGGTTTTTTTTTTTTCTTTCTTCTTTGTACATACTACTATAGAGTATAGTAGCTTACTGTAGCAGTCTGCGGTGCTACTGAGCTGACAGTGTCCAGCAGGTCCGTCATCAGTCATCATTACCTAATAAACATATTATCTACCTGTCCGGCTGCAGTACTAGTGATATTATATATACATACATATATATATTGATTTCATCTCATTATCAATCATCCAGTCTATATTAGCAGCAGACACAGTACGGTAGTCCACGGCTGTAGCTACCTCTGTGTCGGCACTCGGCAGTCCATCCATAAGTATACTAGTATCCATCCATCTCCATTGTTTACCTGAGGTGCCTTTTAGTTGTGCCTATTAAAATATGGAGAACAAAAATGTTGAGGTTCCAAAATTAGGGAAAGATCAAGATCCACTTCCACCTCGTGCTGAAGCTGCTGCCACTAGTCATGGCCGAGACGATGAAATGCCAGCAACGTCGTCTGCCAAGGCCGATGCCCAATGTCATAGTACAGAGCATGTCAAATCCAAAACACCAAATATCAGTAAAAAAAGGACTCCAAAACCTAAAATAAAATTGTCGGAGGAGAAGCGTAAACTTGCCAATATGCCATTTACCACACGGAGTGGCAAGGAACGGCTGAGGCCCTGGCCTATGTTCATGGCTAGTGGTTCAGCTTCACATGAGGATGGAAGCACTCAGCCTCTCGCTAGAAAACTGAAAAGACTCAAGCTGGCAAAAGCACCGCAAAGAACTGTGCGTTCTTCGAAATCCCAAATCCACAAGGAGAGTCCAATTGTGTCGGTTGCGATGCCTGACCTTCCCAACACTGGACGTGAAGAGCATGCGCCTTCCACCATTTGCACGCCCCCTGCAAGTGCTGGAAGGAGCACCCGCAGTCCAGTTCCTGATAGTCAGATTGAAGATGTCAGTGTTGAAGTACACCAGGATGAGGAGGATATGGGTGTTGCTGGCGCTGGGGAGGAAATTGACCAGGAGGATTCTGATGGTGAGGTGGTTTGTTTAAGTCAGGCACCCGGGGAGACACCTGTTGTCCGTGGGAGGAATAGGGCCATTGACATGCCTGGTCAAAATACAAAAAAAATCAGCTCTTCGGTGTGGAAGTATTTCACCAGAAATGCGGACAACATTTGTCAAGCCGTGTGTTGCCTTTGTCAAGCTGTAATAAGTAGGGGTAAGGACGTTAACCACCTCGGAACATCCTCCCTTATACGTCACCTGCAGCGCATTCATAATAAGTCAGTGACAAGTTCAAAAACTTTGGGTGACAGCGGAAGCAGTCCACTGACCAGTAAATCCCTTCCTCTTGTAACCAAGCTCACGCAAACCACCCCACCAACTCCCTCAGTGTCAATTTCCTCCTTACCCAGGAATGCCAATAGTCCTGCAGGCCATGTCACTGGCAATTCTGACGAGTCCTCTCCTGCCTGGGATTCCTCCGATGCATCCTTGAGTGTAATGCCTACTGCTGCTGGCGCTGCTGTTGTTGCTGCTGGGAGTCGATCGTCATCCCAGAGGGGAAGTCGTAAGCCCACTTGTACTACTTCCAGTAAGCAATTGACTGTCCAACAGTCCTTTGCGAGGAAGATGAAATATCACAGCAGTCATCCTGCTGCAAAGCGGATAACTGAGGCCTTGACAACTATGTTGGTGTTAGACGTGCGTCCGGTATCCGCCGTTAGTTCACAGGGAACTAGACAATTTATTGAGGCAGTGTGCCCCCGTTACCAAATACCATCTAGGTTCCACTTCTCTAGGCAGGCGATACCGAGAATGTACACGGACGTCAGAAAAAGACTCACCAGTGTCCTAAAAAATGCAGTTGTACCCAATGTCCACTTAACCACGGACATGTGGACAAGTGGAGCAGGGCAGGGTCAGGACTATATGACTGTGACAGCCCACTGGGTAGATGTATGGACTCCCGCCGCAAGAACAGCAGCGGCGGCACCAGTAGCAGCATCTCGCAAACACCAACTCTTTCCTAGGCAGGCTACGCTTTGTATCACCGCTTTCCAGAATACGCACACAGCTGAAAACCTCTTACGGCAACTGAGGAAGATCATCGCGGAATGGCTTACCCCAATTGGACTCTCCTGTGGATTTGTGGCATCGGACAACGCCAGCAATATTGTGTGTGCATTAAATATGGGCAAATTCCAGCACGTCCCATGTTTTGCACATACCTTGAATTTGGTGGTGCAGAATTTTTTTAAAAACGACAGGGGCGTACAAGAGATGCTGTCGGTGGCCAGAAGAATTGCGGGACACTTTCGGCGTACAGGCACCACGTACAGAAGACTGGAGCACCACCAAAAACTACTGAACCTGCCCTGCCATCATCTGAAGCAAGAAGTGGTAACGAGGTGGAATTCAACCCTCTATATGCTTCAGAGGTTGGAGGAGCAGCAAAAGGCCATTCAAGCCTATACAATTGAGCACGATATAGGAGGTGGAATGCACCTGTCTCAAGCGCAGTGGAGAATGATTTCAACGTTGTGCAAGGTTCTGATGCCCTTTGAACTTGCCACACGTGAAGTCAGTTCAGACACTGCCAGCCTGAGTCAGGTCATTCCCCTCATCAGGCTTTTGCAGAAGAAGCTGGAGACATTGAAGGAGGAGCTAACACGGAGCGATTCCGCTAGGCATGTGGGACTTGTGGATGGAGCCCTTAATTCGCTTAACAAGGATTCACGGGTGGTCAATCTGTTGAAATCAGAGCACTACATTTTGGCCACCGTGCTCGATCCTAGATTTAAAGCCTACCTTGGATCTCTCTTTCCGGCAGACACAAGTCTGCTGGGGTTCAAAGACCTGCTGGTGACAAAATTGTCAAGTCAAGCGGAACGCGACCTGTCAACATCTCCTCCTTCACATTCTCCCGCAACTGGGGGTGCGAGGAAAAGGCTCAGAATTCCGAGCCCACCCGCTGGCGGTGATGCAGGGCAGTCTGGAGCGACTGCTGATGCTGACATCTGGTCCGGACTGAAGGACCTGACAACGATTACGGACATGTCGTCTACTGTCACTGCATATGATTCTCTCACCATTGAAAGAATGGTGGAGGATTATATGAGTGACCGCATCCAAGTAGGCACGTCACACAGTCCGTACTTATACTGGCAGGAAAAAGAGGCAATTTGGAGGCCCTTGCACAAACTGGCTTTATTCTACCTAAGTTGCCCTCCCACAAGTGTGTACTCCGAAAGAGTGTTTAGTGCCGCCGCTCACCTTGTCAGCAATCGGCGTACGAGGTTACATCCAGAAAATGTGGAGAAGATGATGTTCATTAAAATGAATTATAATCAATTCCTCCGTGGAGACATTGACCAGCAGCAATTGCCTCCACAAAGTACACAGGGAGCTGAGATGGTGGATTCCAGTGGGGACGAATTGATAATCTGTGAGGAGGGGGATGTACACGGTGATATATCGGAGGATGATGATGAGGTGGACATCTTGCCTCTGTAGAGCCAGTTTGTGCAAGGAGAGATTAATTGCTTCTTTTTTGGTGGGGGTCCAAACCAACCCGTCATTTCAGTCACAGTCGTGTGGCAGACCCTGTCACTGAAATGATGGGTTGGTTAAAGTGTGCATGTCCTGTTTATACAACATAAGGGTGGGTGGGAGGGCCCAAGGACAATTCCATCTTGCACCTCTTTTTTCTTTAATTTTTCTTTGCGTCATGTGCTGTTTGTGGAATGTTTTTTGGAAGGGCCATCCTGCGTGACACTGCAGTGCCACTCCTAGATGGGCACGGTGTTTGTGTCGGCCACTAGGGTCGCTTATCTTACTCACACAGCTACCTCATTGCGCCTCTTTTTTTCTTTGCGTCATGTGCTGTTTGGGGAGTGTTTTTTGGAAGGGCCATCCTGCGTGACACTGCAGTGCCACTCCTAGATGGGCCCGGTGTTTGTGTCGGCCACTAGGGTCGCTTATCTTACTCACACAGCTACCTCATTGCGCCTCTTTTTTTCTTTGCGTCATGTGCTGTTTGGGGAGGGTTTTTTGGAAGGGCCATCCTGCGTGACACTGCAGTGCCACTCCTAGATGGGCCCGGTGTTTGTGTCGGCCACTAGGGTCGCTTATCTTACTCACACAGCTACCTCATTGCGCCTCTTTTTTTCTTTGCGTCATGTGCTGTTTGGGGAGGGTTTTTTGGAAGGGCCATCCTGCGTGACACTGCAGTGCCACTCCTAGATGGGCCCGGTGTTTGTGTCGGCCACTAGGGTCGCTTATCTTACTCACACAGCTACCTCATTGCGCCTCTTTTTTTCTTTGCGTCATGTGCTGTTTGGGGAGGGTTTTTTGGAAGGGCCATCCTGCGTGACACTGCAGTGCCACTCCTAGATGGGCACGGTGTTTGTGTCGGCCACTAGGGTCGCTTATCTTACTCACACAGCTACCTCATTGCGCCTCTTTTTTTCTTTGCGTCATGTGCTGTTTGGGGAGGGTTTTTTGGAAGGGCCATCCTGCGTGACACTGCAGTGCCACTCCTAGATGGGCCCGGTGTTTGTGTCGGCCACTAGGGTCGCTTATCTTACACAGCTACCTCATTGCGCCTCTTTTTTTCTTTGCGTCATGTGCTGTTTGGGGAGGGTTTTTTGGAAGGGCCATCCTGCGTGACACTGCAGTGCCACTCCTAGATGGGCCCGGTGTTTGTGTCGGCCACTGGGGTCGCTTATCTTACTCACACAGCTACCTCATTGCGCCTCTTTTTTTCTTTGCGTCATGTGCTGTTTGGGGAGTGTTTTTTGGAAGGGCCATCCTGCGTGACACTGCAGTGCCACTCCTAGATGGGCACGGTGTTTGTGTCGGCCACTAGGGTCACTTAGCTTAGTCATCCAGCGACCTAGGTGCAAATTTTAGGACTAAAAATAATATTGTGAGGTGTGAGGTATTCAGAATAGACTGAAAATGAGTGGAAATTATGGTTTTTGAGGTTAATAATACTTTGGGATCAAAATGACCCCCAAATTCTATGATTTAAGCTGTTTTTTAGTGTTTTTTTAAAAAAACACCCGAATCCAAAACACACCCGAATCCGACAAAAAAAATTCGGTGAGGTTTTGCCAAAACGCGGTCGAACCCAAAACACGGCCGCGGAACCGAACCCAAAACCAAAACACAAAACCCGAAAAATTTCAAGTGCACATCTCTAGTTGATAGCAGGATGAAACTAGTTGATCAGGATGAAGCCTGCCTAGACAGGCAAAACTAGTTGATAGCAGAGACACCAGCAACTGTCTGCCGGCAGACACCCGATGTTTTATGCATTCTATCACTGAAGTAAATCTTTCAGCAAATATGGAATAAGGGAGTTTTTGGACTTTGTTATTAGAAGCCCTGTTAAGACACTGCCTTTACCAATTTAGGCATTTTCCACTGAAGGTGGTCCTGGACTTGCTTTAAACAGAATATCCGACAGGACATCGCTGACTGTTGTCCATATAGGAATCTGATGTACCACAATCCTGAGTACCAGACATGTTATTGATCCTAAGTACGGATCTAAATAGCTACAAAGATATTTAATTTATATATGTATTTGTATTAGAATTATTTTTAGACACATGTGTTATAGTGGAAGATTTATATAGTGCACTTGATAAAATTAGCGCTGGGAGGCACCCCCACTATTTTATTCTATTTGGGGAAGCGTTGGATGCGTGGATTTCCACGGCAATTGCAGGTAAATCACCTTTTCTTCCCTCAGCTGCACCTGCTATGAAGAAACCTTTTACTTCATTCCCATCACAGTCCTTTCGGACAGCAAAAACAAATAGGCCAAGCCTTCTAACACCTTCTTTAGAGGAGGTCGTGCAAAATCCGAAAAACCTGCTACTGCAGATTCCCAAACAAGAAGCCTGCTTCTGGTACATCAAAATCCTCAGCATGACGGTCGACCGCACGGCCTGGAGGAAGGGCTGGTGGGGGAGAAGCTCAGACGGTTCAGCCACGTGTGGGTGTCGTCCGGCCTGGACCCCTGGGTGCAGGATATTGTGTCCCAGGGGTACAGGCTGGAGTTTCAAGAACTCCCGCCCAGTGGTGCAAGTGGGCGGGTACGGGTGGGTACGGCGTACCCGTAAGAATTTAGCCGTGGGTACGCCGTACCCACACCGACGGGCCGCCGCTCCTCGCACCGCCGCTGATGTGAGGGAAGGAGAGCGCAGCCTGTGCCTCTCCTTCCCCTCAGTCTCCGGCGGGTGTCTCACAGTTTAATTCAGCGCCGATCCGTGAGCCAATCAGAGCTCGCGGTGCGAGCTCTGATTGGCTCACGGATCAGCGCTGAATTAAACTGTGAGACACCCGCCGGAGACTGAGGGGAAGGAGAGGCACAGGCTGTGCTCTCCTTCCCTCACACAGGACGGCAGCGGCCAGTGGCAGCGGTGAGCAGGGAAGGGGGGGGGCATGTTTTACCTGGCACTGGGGGATATCTGGCACTGGGGGGGCATTTCTATCTGGCACTGGGGGATATCTGGCACTGGGGGGGGGCATTTCTATCTGGCACTGGGGGATATCTGGCACTGGGGGGCATATATACCTGGCACTGGGGGATATCTGGCACTGGGGGGCATATATACCTGGCACTGGGGGATATCTGGCACAGGGGGGCATGTATACCTGGCACTGGGGGATATCTGGCACAGGGGGGCATGTATACCTGGCACTGGGGGATATCTGGCACTGGGGGGGCATGTATACCTGGCACTGGGGGATATCTGGCACTGGGGGCATATCTGGCACTGTAGGGGCATTTCTGTATCTGGCACGGGGGGCAATGTATATCTGACACAGTGGGAGCATTTGTGTATCTGGCACTGTGGGGCAATGTGTATCTGGCACTGTGGGGCAATGTATATCTGGCACTGTGGGGCAACGTGTATCTGACACTGCGAGGCAATGTATATCTGGCACTCTGGGGGCATTTCTGTATCTGGCACTGTGGGGCAATGTGTATCTGGCACTGTTAGTCAATGTGTATCTGGCACTGTGGGGCAATGTATATCTGGCACTGTGGGGCAACGTGTATCTGGCACTATTGGGGTCATACGTGTATCTGCCCCTCCCCCATATGTGTATCACGCCCCCATTTTCATTGGCCACGCCCCATGTGGCATTTGGCCACACCCATTTTTTTGCGCGCACGCCTTCGGCGCGCGCACACAGTACCCGTAAGACATTTTTTATACTTGCACCACTGCTCCCACCCCGCCTCACCGATTCTTCAAATCAGGCTTACCAGCTTTACTGGCAGACAGGGCTGTCCTACAGGAAGCCATCCAAAAATTGGAGAAGTCAAAGGTCATTGTCCCAGTTCCACCTCAGATGCAAAACAAGGGTTACTATTTGAACCTTTTCATGGTTCCGAAACCGGATGGTTTGGTCAGGCCAATTTTGAATTTGCAAATGTAGAACCCGTATCTGGGGGAGTTCAAATTCAAAATGGAGTCTTTGAGAGCGGTGATCGCAGGTATGGAGGAGGGGGGAGTTCCTGGTATCCCTGGATATCAAGGATGCGTACCTCCACATTCCAATTTGGCCGCCGCATCAGGCTTATCTCCAATTCGCACTGTTGGACTGTCACTATCAGTTCCAGGCCTCTCCATGGCACAGAGGGTGTTCACCAAAGTGATGGCAGAGATGACGGTTCTCCTCCGCAGGCAGGGAGTGAACATAATTCCATACCTGGACGATCTGCTGATAAAGGCAGTGTCCAGGGAGAAGTTGTTGCAGTCCATTGCACTCACGACTCGACTGCTCAGGGATCATGGTTGGATCCTGAACCTTCCAAAGTCACACTTGGAACAGACAAGGAGATTGTCTTTCCTGGGAATGATCCTTGACACGGAAGTGCAGAGGGTGTTCCTACCAGTGGAGAAAGTGTTGGTGATACAAACAATGATCCGGGATGTCTTGAAGCCTGCCTAGGTATCGGTTCACCGGTGCATTCACCTTCTGGGGAAGATGATTGCCTCCTACGAGGCTCTACCGTATGGAAGATTCCATGCTCGACCCTTCCAACTGGATCTCCTAGAAAAATGGCCGGGATCTCATCTGCACATGCACCAGAGGATACGTCTCTCACCGAAGGCAAGGATTTCGCTCCTCTGGTGGCTGCACATGCCTCACCTTCTGGAGGGCCGCAAGTTCGGAATTCAGAACTGGATCCTTCTAACCACGGATGCAAGTCTCAGAGGTTGAGGAGCGGTCACCCAGGGGGAAACCTTCCAAGGAAGATGGTCAAACCTGGAAGCCATTCTTCCATTCTGGAACTGAGAGCCGTGTACAACGGTCTTCTCCAAGCGGCACATTTTCTACACGATCGGGCCATTCAAATACAGTCGGACAATGTAACGGCGGTGGCCTACATAAACTGACAGGGAGGAACAAAAAGCAGAGCTGCAATGTCAGAGGTGACAAGAATCCTCCTCTGGGCGGAAAGGCACGCGTTGGCGCCGTCAGCAATCTTCCTTCCAAGAGTGGACAACTGGGAAGCGGACTTCCTCAGCAGACACGATCTCCATCCAGGAGAATGGGGCCTTCATCCGGAAGTATTCACAGAAGTGACCAGTCGTTGGGGCGTGCCTCAAATAGACACGATGGCCTCACATCTCAACAAGAAACTTCGGAGGTACTGTTCCAGGTCGAGAGACCCACAAGCAGTGGCGGTGGATGCCCTGGTAACTCCGTAGGTATTAAAGTAAGTGTATATGTTCCCTCCACTTCCACTCACTCCAAAAATTCTAAAACTCCTAAAGAGAACAAGGATTCAGGCAATTTTCATTGCTCCGGACTGGCCAAGGAGAGCTTGGTAAGCCGATCTTCTGGACTTACTGCTGGAAGATCCGAGGCCCCTTCCTCTTCGCGAGGACCTTCTGCAACAGGGGCCGTTCGCTTATCAAGACTTACCACGGCTACATTTGATGGCATGGCGGTTTAATGCCAGATCTTAGCCCAAAAGGGTATTCCGAGCAAGGTTATTCCTACCCTGATACAGGCTAGGAAAGGAGTGACGTCTAAACATTACCATCGCATTTGGAAAAAATATGTGTCTTGGTATGAATCCAAGAAATTTCCTACGGTGGAGTTTCAACTTGGATGATTTCTCCTCTTCCTGCAAGCAGGTGTGGCTATGGGCCTGCGTTTGGGATCCATAAAGGTCCAAATTTCGGCTTTGTCCATTTTCTTCCAGAAACAATTGGCTGCCATCCCTGAGGTTCAGACCTTTTTGAAAGGGGTTCTGCACATCCAGCCTCCCTTTGTGGCGCCAATGGCACCCTGGGATCTTAACGTGGTGTTGCATTTCCTGCATTTGGATTGGTTTGAGCCTTTACAGGAGGTTGAGGTCAAGTTTCTCACATGGAAGGCTGTCACTTTGTTGGCCTTAGCCTCGGCGTGTGTCGGAATTGGGGGCTTTTTCCTGTAAAAGCCCCTGTTTAATCTTCCATGAAAATATAGCTGAGCTCAGGATGCGTCAGCGGTTCCTTCCGAAGGTTGTGTCGGCTTTCCATATCAACCAACCTATTGTGGTGCCAGTGGCTACTGACTCCTCAATTACATCAAAGTCCTTGGATGTTGTGAAGTCTTTGAAGATCTATGTGAAGAGGACTGCTAGTCACAGAAAATCGGACTCTCTGTTTCTCCTGTATGACCCCAAGAAAATGGGGTGTCCTGCTTCTAGACAGACGATTTCTCATTGGATCAGGTTCATATCCAACATGCATATTCTACAGCAGGATTGCCGTGTCCGAAATCTGTTAAGGCCCACTCTACATGTAAGGTGGGCTTTTCCCTGGAGGCTGCCCGGGGTGTCTCGGCTTTGCAGCTTTGCTGAGCGGCTACTTGGTCTGGGTTGAACACGTTTGCTAAGGTTTACAAGTTCTATGCTGAGGAAGTCCGCTTCCCAGTTGTCTACTCCCGGAATGAAGATTGCTGACAGTGTCACCGTGTGCTTTTCTGCCCAGAGGATGATTCTTGTTACTTCTGACAATGCAGCTCTGCTCTTCGTTCCACCCTGTCAGTTTATGTAGGCCACCGTCGTTACATTGTCTGACTGCACTTGAATGGCTCGATCTTGCAGAAGATGAGCCGCTTGGAGAAGACTGTTGTAGATGGATCTTAGTTCCAGAATGTTTATTTGAAGACTGGATTCCAGGCTTGACCACCTTCCTTGGAAGGTTTCCCCCTGAGTGACTTCGCACCAGCCACAGAGACTTGCATCTGTGGTAAGAAGGATCCTGAATCCCGAACCTGCGGCCCTCCAGAAGGTGAGGCATTTGCAGCCACCAGAGGAGTGAAATCATGGCTTTCGGCGACAGACATATCCTCTGGTGAATGTGTAGGTGAGAACTAGTGATGAGCGGATTCGGTTTTACTCGGTTTTACTCGGTTTTACTCGGTTCTCAAAACGGCATCTTATTGGCTCACGGATGTCACGTGTTTTGGATAGCCAATAAGATGCCGTTTTGAGAACCGAGTAAAACCGAGTAAACCCGAACCTCGCTCATCACTAGTGAGAACCCGACCATTTTTCTAGGAGATCCAGTTGGAAGGACCGAGCATGAAACCTTCCGAACTGTAGAGCCTCGTAGGAGGCAACCATCTTCCAGAAGAAGGCGAATGCACTGATGAACCGATATCTGGTTCAGCTTCAGGACATTCCGGACCATTGTTTGAATAACCAACGCTTTCTCCTCCAGCAGAAACACCCTCTGCACTTCTGTGTCGAAGATCATCCCTAGAAAAGACAAACTCCTTGTCGGCTCCAAATGTGACTTTGGAAGGTTCAGGATCCAACCGTGTTCCCTGAACAGATGAGTCGTGAGAACAATGGACTGCAACAACTTCTCCCTGGACGATGCCTTTATCAGCAGATCGTCCAGATATGGGATTATGTTCACCCCCTGTCTGCGGAGGAGAACCATCATCTCGGCCATCACCTTGGTGAACACCCTCTGTGCTGTGGCCAAACCAGAATGTGGAGGTACGCATCCCTGATATCTAGGGATACCAGGAACTCTCCCTCCTCTAGACCTGAAATTACTGCTCAGAGAGACTCCATTTTGAATTTAAACACCCTCAGGTAAGGGCTCAACGATTTCAAGTTCGAAATTGGTTTGGCCGAACCATCCGGTTTCGGTACCATGAAAAGGTTTGAATAATAACCCTTGTTTCGCATATGAGGTGGAACTGGGACAATGGCCTGTGACTTTTCCAGTTTTAGGATGACTTCCCGTAGGACAGCCCTGTCTGTCAGCAAAGCTGGCAAGCCTGATATGAAGAATCGGTGAGGTGGGAGTTTTTGAAACTCCAGTCTGTACCCCTGGGAATCAAATATCCTGTACCCAGGGATCCAGGCCGGACAACACCCAGACGTGGTTGAAACGTCCGAGTTTCGCACCCACCAGCCCATCCTCCAGGCTGTGTGGTCCACCGTCATGCTGAGGATTTTGAGGAACCAGAAGCAGGTTTCTGGTCCTGGGAGCCTGCGGGTGCAGGCTTTTTGGATTTTGCATGACCACCTCTAAAAAAAGTGGTAGGAGGCTTGGACTTTTTTGCCTTAGTGGTCCGAAAGGACTGCGACACAGCTGAAGAAAATGGTTTCTTCGTAGAAGGTGTAGCACAGGGAAGGAAAGGTGACTTACCCGTGGTTGCCGTGCAAATCCACGCATCCAACGCTTCCCCAAAAAGAGCCTGACCTGTGTAGGGTAGGTTCTCCACACTTCTCCTGGATTCCGCGTCTGCAGACCATTGGCGTAGCCAGAGTCCCCTGCGAGCTGAGACTGACATGGAAGATATCCTTGCAGTCAGCGTACCCAGGTCCTTCATGGATTCCACCATGAACCCCGCAGAATCCTGTATGTTACGTAAAAACAATTCAATGTCATTTCTATCCCTTGTATCCAAATCCTCTAGCAATGTGTCTGACTTTACTATGGCTTTAGAAATCCATGCACAGGCAATAGTGGGCCTTAACACCACTCCTGAAGCAGTGTATATGGGTTTGAGCGTAGTGTCAGTCTTACGATCAGACGGTTCTTTTAACGTGGTATATCCAGGGACAGGTAAAACCACCTTTTTAGACAGTCTGGAAACAGGTGCGTCAACTATGGGTGGGTTTTCCCATTTCTTCCTATCCTCCTCAGGGAAGGGAAAAGCAACCAGAACCCTTTTTGGGATCTGGATTTTTATCTCCAGTTTTCCCCAGGATTTTTCAGAAATAGCGTTTAATTCTTTTGACGCAGGGAAGGTTAGCGAGGCTTTCTTATTGTCAGTGAAGTAAGCCTCCTCAACCTGCTCAGGTGGCGTGTCATTAATGTTTAACACATCTCTAATGGCCTCAATCATGAGCTGCACTCGCTTTGCAAGGGATGCCGCCCCCCTCAGCAGGTCCCCATCACTGTCTGCTGTATCCGAGTCGGTATCCGTGTCATCTTGCATAATCTTGGCAAGTGCACGTTTCTGTGGGAACATACTAGGGGATTTTGCAGGAATAGGAACAGAACCTGACCAAACTGCCATAGAGTTCTTTAACACCTGAGTTTCAGTCTCAGTATGAGCTACCCTGGTAGAGATCTGAGAGATCATCCCCTTAATAGGAGGACAATCACTCAGGCTCATTAATTGGGATCTGAGACAAAACATTACATTCCTGTGTACATGGAATAGATTCCTCCTGAGAGAAAACATTCTCTGCAGCATATGACACAGAGGCCCTCATTCCGAGTTGATCGCTCGCTAGCTGCTTTTAGCAGCAGTGCAAACGCTAAGCTACCACCCTCTGGGAGTGTATCTTAGCTTAGCAGAAGTGCGAACGAAAGGATCGCAGAACGGGGTTACATTTTTTTCAAGCAGTTTTAGAGTAGCTGCAGACCTACTCCTACCTTGCTATCACTTCAGTCTGTTTAGTTCCTGTTTTGACGTCACAAACACACCCTGCGTTCGGCCAGCCACTCCCCCGTTTCCCTAGGCACACCTGCGTTTTTATCTGACACGCCTGCGTTTTTCAGCACACTCCCGGAAAACAATCAGTTACCTCCAAGAACGCCCCATTCCTGTCAGTCACTCACCGATCAGAAGTGCGACTGAAAAGCGTTGCTAGACCTTGTGTGAAACTGCATCGGCTTTTGTGAAAGTACTTCGCGCGTGCGCATTGTGCACCATACACATGCGCAGAAGTGCCGATTTTTAGCCTGATCGCTGCGCTGCGAACGGCAGCTAGCGATCAACTCGGAATGACCCCCAGAGTCCCTAGACATGGCTATGTGAGACAAAAAACACCCACACCCACAGGGAAATGTTAGACACAGTTTCCCCCCAAGTATGCCACAGAGAGACACAGAGATTGGAGCCAACCCACACACAGCGCTTACGGAGGTGGATATAATACAACTACCTAGCGCTTACTGTGTACCTTATTAGACTACACAGTATTTACACAGCCCCCCCTTCTACAACCCCCTGGTACCGCACAGGATAGCTGGAGTTGCTTGGAGGGACAGCTCTCCCTTTCAGCTTCTCTGTACAGGATCTGCATGCAGGAAAATGGCGCTGAACGCTGCTGGGTCCGCTCTGAGGAGAAGCTCCGCCCCCTGAACATGGAGCTGCTTCCCGCTCTTCAATTCTTTATACTGGCCTGAGGATTTCTGCTGGCAGTGTAACCGAGGTCCCTGACAGGCTTGCTGACCAGTATAGGGTATAGGCGCTGGCTCAGGGAGCCCCTCACAGCACCGCTGAGCCTCCGGAACACAGTTAATACTGCGCTCCCACCCTGTTGCCGCCATCTTCACACTGGCTCCCCGCTTGCTGAAGGGGGCGGTGACTCACTCGCCACCGGAATTCTTCTGGCTCTGTTAGGGGGTGGCACCATGCTGCGGGAGTGAGCGGTAACCTTGGGCGGCTAGCGATCATCACCCTCAGGAGCTAATGTCCTGTCAGCGGAGATAGGGGCTCAAAACCCCTCAGGGCGTACACTACTCCCCCCCCCTAAGTCCCACGAAGCAGGGAGCCTGTTGCCAGCAGCCTCCCTGTGCCTAACTTAACTCAGAAAAACAATAAAACTATAGAAGCTCTAGGAGCTCCCCTAGCTGTGACCAGCTCCTCCGGGCACATTTTCGAAACTGAGTCTGGTAGGAGGGGCATAGAGAGAGGAGCCAGCCCACACTCTCAATCAAACTCTTAAAGTGCCAGTGGCTCCTAGTGGTCTATACCCCATGGTACTAATGTGGACCCCAGCATCCTCTAGGACATAAGAGAAATAATAAGATTTTACTTACCGGTAAATCTATTTCTCGTAGTCCGTAGTGGATGCTGGGGACTACGTAAGGACCATGGGGAATAGGCGGGCTCCGCAGGAGACAGGGCACTTTAAGAAAGAATTTGGATACTGGTGTGCTCTGGCTCCTCCCTCTATGTCCCTCCTCCAGACCTCAGTTAGAGAAACTGTGCCCGGAAGAGCTGACAGTACAAGGAAAGGATTTTGGAATCCAGGGCAAGACTCATACCAGTCACACCAATCACACCGCGTAACTTGTGATAAACTTACCCAGTTAACAGTATGAACAACAATGGAGCATCAGATAAACCCTGATGCAACCAAACATAACCCTTATTTAAGCAATAACTATATACAAGTATTACAGAAGAAGTCCGCACTTGGGACGGGCGCAAAGCATCCACTACGGACTACGAGAAATAGATTTACCGGTAAGTAAAATCTTATTTTCTCTAACGTCCTAGTGGATGCTGGGGACTCCGTAAGGACCATGGGGATTATACCAAAGCTCCCAAACGGGCGGGAGAGTGCGGATGACTCTGCAGCACCGAATGAGCAAACACAAGGTCCTCCTCAGCCAGGGTATCAAACTTATAAAACTTTGCAAAAGTGTTTGAACCTGACCAAGTAGCCGCTCGGCAAAGCTGTAATGCCGAGACCCCTCGGGCAGCCGCCCAAGAAGAGCCCACCTTTCTTGTGGAGTGGGCTTTAACTGATTTTGGAAGCGGCAATCCAGCCGCAGAATGAGCCTGCTGAATCGTGTTACAGATCCAGCGAGCAATAGTTTGCTTTGAAGCAGGAGCACCCAGCTTGTTGGGCGCATACAGGATAAACAACGACTCCGTTTTCCTGACTCTAGCCGTTCTGGCTACATAAACCTTCAAAGCCCTGACCACATCTAGTAACTCGGAATCCTCCAAGTCACGAGTAGCCACAGGCACCACAATAGGTTGGTTCATATGAAAGGATGACACCAATTCTGCCCTGTTCATACGGAAAACCAGATAGGGGCTCTTATGTGACAAAGCCGCTAATTCTGACACACGCCTAGCTGAAGCCAAGGCCAATAACATGACCACCTTCCACGTGAGAAATTTTAACTCCACGGTTTTGAGTGGCTCAAACCAGTGTGACTTCAGGAAACTCAACACCACGTTAAGATCCCAAGGTGCCACAGGAGGCACAAAAGGAGGCTGAATATGCAGCACTCCCTTTACAAACGTCTGGACTTCCGGAAGAGAAGCCAGTTCTTTTTGAAAGAAAATGGGTAGGGCCGAAATCTGGACCTTAATGGAACCCAATTTTAGGCCCAAAGTCACTCCCGACTGTAGGAAGTGAAGGAAACGGCCCAGCTGGAATTCCTCCGTAGGAGCATTCCGGGCCTCACACCAAGCAACATATTTTCGCCATATACGGTGATAATGTTTAGCCGTCACGTCCTTCCTAGCCTTTATCAGCGTAGGAATAACCTCATCCGGAATGCCTTTTTCTGCTAGGATCCGGCGTTCAACCGCCATGCCGTCAAACGCAGCCGCGGTAAGTCTTGGAACAGACAGGGCCCCTGTTGCAACAGGTCCTGTCTTAGAGGCAGAGGCCATGGGTCCTCTGTGAGCATTTCTTGCAGCTCTGGATACCAAGTCCTTCTTGGCCAATCCGGAACAATGAGTATTGTTCTCACTCCTCTTTTTCTTACGATTCTCAGCACCTTGGGTATGAGAGGAAGAGGAGGAAATACATAAACCGACTGGAACACCCACGGTGTCACTAGTGCGTCTACAGCTATCGCCTGAGGGTCTCTTGACCTGGCGCAATACCTCTGTAGCTTTTTGTTGAGGCGGGATGCGTTCATGTCCACCTGTGGCAGTTCCCACCGACTTGCAATCTGCGCAAAGACTTCTTGATGAAGTCCCCACTCTCCCGGGTGGAGGTCGTGCCTGCTGAGGAAGTCTGCTTCCCAGTTGTCCACTCCCGGAATGAACACTGCCGACAGTGCTCTTAAGTGATTCTCCGCCCAGCGAAGAATTCTGGTGGCTTCCGCCATCGCCACCCTGCTCCTTGTGCCGCCTTGGCGGTTTACATGAGCCACTGCGGTGATATTGTCTGACTGAATCAGCACCGATTGGTCGCGAAGCAGGGTCTCCGCTTGACTTAGGGCGTTGTATATGGCCCTTAGTTCCAGGATGTTGATGTGAAGGCAAGTCTCTTGACTTGACCACAGACCTTGGAAATTTCTTCCCTGTGTGACTGCCCCCCACCCTCGGAGGCTTGCATCCGTGGTCACCAGGACCCAGTCCTGAATGCCGAATCTGCGGCCCTCGAGAAGGTGAGCACTCTGCAGCCACCACAGAAGAGACACCCTGGCCCTGGGGGATAGGGTGATCAGCCGATGCATCTGTAGATGTGATCCGGACCACTTGTCCAACAGATCCCATTGAAAGGTCCTCGCATGGAACCTGCCGAAGGGAATGGCCTCGTATGATGCCACCATCTTTACCAGGACTCGCGTGCAGTGATGCACCGACACCTGTTTTGGTTTTAATAGGTCTCTGACCAGTTTCATGAGCTCCTGAGCCTTCTCCATCGGGAGATAAACCCTCTTCTGGTCTGTGTCCAGAATCATGCCCAGGAAGGGCAGACGAGTCGTAGAAATCAACTGCGACTTTGGAATATTTAGAATCCAGCCGTGCTGTTGTAACACTTCCTGAGAGCGTGCTACGCTGATCAGCAACTGCTCTCTGGACCTCGCCTTTATGAGGAGATCGTCCAAGTATGGGATAATTGTAACCCCTTGCTTTCGCAGGAGCACCATCATTTCCGCCATTACCTTGGTAAATATTCTCGGTGCCGTGGACAGACCAAACGGCAACGTCTGGAATTGGTAATGACAATCCTGTACCACAAATCTGAGGTACGCCTGATGAGGTGGATAAATGGGGACATGAAGGTATGCATCCTTTATATTCAGAGACACCATAAAATCCCCCCCTTCCAGGCTTGCGATGACCGCTCTGAGCGATTCCATCTTGAACTTGAACCTTTTCAGGTATATGTTCATGGATTTTAAATTCAATATGGGTCTGACTTAACCGTACGGTTTCGGTACCACAAACATGGTCGAATAATAACCCTTTCCTTGTTGAAGGAGGGGAACCTTGACCACCACCTGCTGAAGATACAATTTGTGAATTGCAGCTAACACTATTTCCCTCTCTAAGGGGGAAGCTGGCAGGGCCGATTTGAGGTATCGGTGAGGGGGCATCTCTTCGAATTCCAGCTTGTATCCCTGAGACACAATCTCTATCGCCCAGTGATCCACCTGGAAGTGAACCCACTTGTAGCTGAAATTTCGGAGACACGCCCCCACCGGGCCTAGCTCCGCCTGAGGAGCCCCAGCATCATGCGGTGGACTTAGTGGAAGCCGGGGAGGACTTCTGTTCCTGGGAACTAGCTGTGTTATGCAGACTCTTTCCTTTGCCCCTGCCTCTGGCAAGAAAGGACGCACCTCGGACTTTCTTGCTATTTTGTGATCGAAAGGACTGCATTTGGTAATACGGTGCTTTCTTAGGTTGTGAGGGAACATACGGCAAAAAATTTGACTTTCCAGCAGTAGCTGTGTAGACCAGGTCCGAGAGACCGTCCCCAAACAACTCCTCACCCTTGTAAGGTAAAACCTCCATGTGCCTTTTTGAGTCGGCATCGCCTGTCCATTGCCGAGTCCACAGGACCCTTCTGGCAGAAATCGACATTGCATTTATTCTAGAGCCCAGAAGGCTAATGTCTCTTTGAGCATCTCTCATATATAGGACAGCGTCTTTTATATGCCCCAGGGTCATTACTACAGTATCCTTGTCTAAGGTATCAAGTTCCTCTGATAAGGTATCCGTCCATGCTGCTACAGCATTACACACCCAGGCCGACGCAATTGCCGGCCTTAGTAAGGTACCTGAATGTGTATAAATGGACTTCAGAGTACTTCTTTAAGGGTGGCCGTATCCTGTGACGGCAGGGCTACCCTCTTGGATAAGCGTGTCAGAGCTTTGTCCACCCTAGGGGAGGATTCCCAGCGTAACCTGTCCGATGGTGGGAAGGGATATGCCATAAGCATCCCCTTGGAAATCTGCAGTTTTTTATCTGGAGATTCGCAAGCCTTTTCACATAACTCATTTAGCTCATGTGAAGGGGGAAAGGTCACCTCCTGCCTTTTCTCCCCATACATATGAACCCTCTTGTCAGGGACTGGGGTTTCCTCTGTGATGTGCAACACATCCTTTATTGCTATAATCATATAACGGATGGCTTTAGCCAATTTAGGCTGTAACTTTGCATCATCGCCATCGACACTGGAGTCAGAATCCGTGTCGATATCTGTGTCAACAATTTGGGATAGTGGGCGCTTCTGAGACCCTGACGGCCTCTGCGACATAGGATCAGGCATGGGCTGAGACCCCGACTGTCCTAAGGTTTCAGCTTTATCCAACCTTTTATGCAAGGAATTAACATTATCATTTAAAACCTTCCACATATCCATCCAATCAGGTGTCGGCACCGTCGGCGGCGACCCCACATTAATTTGCTCCCGCTCTGCTTCCACATAGCCTTCCTCGTCAAACATGTCGACACAAGCGTACCGACACACCACACACATACAGGGGATGCTCTTTTTGAAGACAGTTCCCCCACAAAGCCCTTTGGAGAGACAGAGAGAGAGAGTATGCCAGCACACACCCCAGCGCTATATGTCCCAGGAATCACACAGTAATTTAGTGTTAACCCAGTAGCTGCTGTATATAAAGCTTTTGCGCCTAATTTATGTGCCCCCCCCTCTCTTTTTACCCTCTTCTACCGTGTTTCTGCAGGGGAGAGCCTGGGGAGCTTCCTCTCAGCAGAGCTGTGGAGAGAAAATGGCGCTGGTGAGTGCTGAGGAAGAAGCCCCGCCCCCTCAGCGACGGGCTTCTGTCCCGCGTTTATGTGTAAAATAATGGCGGGGGCTCATGCATATATACAGTGCCCAACTGTATATATGCTCACTTTTTGCCAAGAGGATCCTAATTGCTGCCCAGGGCGCCCCCCCCCCCCCCCTGCGCCCTGCACCCTACAGTGACCGGAGTATGTGGGTGTAATGTGGGAGCAATGGCGCACAGCTGCAGTGCTGTGCGCTACCTCAGTTTGAAGACGAGTCTTCTGCCGCCAATTTTGAAGTCTTCTTGCTTCTGTCACCGGCTTCTGTCTTCCGGCTCTGCGAGGGGGACGGCGGCGCGGCTCCGGGATCGGACGACAAAGGGTGAGATCCTGTGTACGATCCCTCTGGAGCTAATGGTGTCCAGTAGCTTAAGAAGCAGGACCTATCTTCAGTGAGTAGAGCTGCTTCTCTCCCCTCAGTCCCACGCTGCAGAGAGTCTGTTGCCAGCAGATCTCTCTGAAAATAAAAAAACCTAACAAAATACTTTCTTATAGCAAGCTCAGGAGAGCTCACTAAGTAGCACCCAGCTCGTCCGGGCACAGATTCAAACTGAGGTCTGGAGGAGGGACATAGAGGAAGGAGCCAGAGCACACCAGTATCCAAATTCTTTCTTAAAGTGCCCTGTCTCCTGCGGAGCCCGTCTATTCCCCATGGTCCTTACGGAGTCCCCAGCATCCACTAGGACGTTAGAGAAATTGAATATTCGGTTTGTTTTTCTGATGTTTGTATGAATGACGTTAATTTTATTGTGAGTGGGTGATTGGCGAGCTGACAAGGAAGGGAGGGATCCCAGCAGATTTAAAAACCTGTTTGTGGAGCAGACGGTACACGCTTGACAATGGGGCAGGAAAGCTCTGAAACGCGTTGCTTTGTGCCCTTCTGCTGTGGACTACCCGTGCTGCCAGCTCTCCGGACAACCGATTGGGATCCAAAGGACAGAGACAAGTGAGGTGACTGACCGCTGCATGCTTGCATTTTATTGTGTTTTATTTTCTGGAAATCCGTTGTTTGGATCAAGGTCTCTATTAAGAAATAAAATACTTTCACCTGAATTTGTTCGCGTGAAAATTTCCAGTCCTGGGAAGACTAAAAGAAACCTTGATGAGCACTCGAGTATGAAAGCTGATGTAAGTTCACTTTTATTCAGTGTATTCAGTAGGAAAATTTAAAGAAACCATTATGTGCATGCGGGGCTGAACTAATATGTAAGTTTGTGTCAAAAGTTGTTCTACATGCTGATTAGTGTGTGAAATTGGTTTAATACACCTGGGAGCGCAAGAGGCCGGTATCTCTCCAATTTTAGTGCTTTTCCTTTTGAGCGGGTGCTCTCTCTGTGTGTGTCGGCCACCTGCCTGCATCCAGTTTAATCGCAATAGGGAGATTGTTTTTTTTTCTTTCTCCAGTACGAGCCTGCCCATGCCACATATCGGCAGTGGCGGTACAATGCTCTAGGTGGTGCATTCTGCGCTGCACCGAGAGCCAGATTAAGTTCTGTGGGAGTCCCTGGGCAACAAACTTGTGGGGTCCCTATATTCATTATTACAGACAATAGAGCCTATGGCCCTCATTCCGAGTTGTTCGCTCGCAAGCTGCTTTTAGCAGCTTTGCACACACTAAGCCGCCGCCTACTGGGAGTGAATCTTAGCATAGTAAAATTGCGAACGAAAGATTCTCAAAATTGCGATTACACACCTCTTAGCAGTTTCTGAGTAGCTTCAAACTTACTCGGCATCTGCGATCAGTTCAGTGCTTGTCGTTCCTGGTTTGACGTCACAAACACACCCAGCGTTCGCCCAGACACTCCTCCGTTTCTCCAGCCACTCCCGCATTTTTCCCAGAAACGGTAGTGTTTTTTCACACACACCCATAAAACGGCCTGTTTCCGCCCAGAAACACCCACTTCCTGTCAATCACATTACGATCACCAGAACGAAGAAAAAACCGTGAGTAAAATTCCTAACTGCATAGCAAATTTACTTGGCGCAGTCGCACTGCGGACATTGCGCATGCGCATTCGTGACTAATCGCTCCGTTGCGAAAAAAAAATAACGAGCGAACAACTCGGAATGACCCCCTATATACATACACACACTTACACAGGTTCTGTGGTTGATTATAACCAAGTGAAATAAATGCAGACTTTAATTTAGCCAGCCAAAGAACCTGTGTAAATTGCAGGTGTCCCAGATTAAAGGGATACTATTGCAAATTATATATATATATATATATACATACATACACACACACATACACTGTTAGAGTCAAATTACTTTCTAATAAATATTTAAAATGCCAGCTCTAATATATACTGCGGACGCCAGGCGCATCTTATTACCGTATACGATAAAAGTGCGCTGTACGTCGCAAACACTACATCCCTTATTAAGAGAAAACAATACACGCACACATTTCTCAGTTCCAAAGCTCATTGATGTATATATTTGTTATTAAAAGGATATGTATACAATATATCACAATATATATATAGTTACATGGTTATAATTTACACAGGAAGCAGTTATTACAAACTAATTCATTACAGCTACAATTACCATTTCCCTGTCCCTCTATGCACACTCCGCTCTCCATATCTCTCCATCCTCACAGCAGCAGAGTATCAGCAAAACACAGCATCTCGATCAGCACCCAGGAGAAACACAGGAAGCTCTTGTGTGTGGGATCAGCTATACACTGTGTCTGTTGGGGGTGCACAGGTCTTCTGTTATTGGTCCTGGGGAGGGAACTTTCTCATTCATGATGAGTCATTGGTCAGTGTGAGGGCTTTTGTTCAAGGTTGCTGGCCTCTGGTTTCCTGTCCACACATGCTCCTTTGAATGTCCTTTTGTTCCAGTAAAGGTGACTTCATATTCCTACATTTAATCATATCTAATCATTGCAATGTGCTACAATCTAACCACCAGTATCAAATTAACATACACATTCCTCCGATCATTTTGACACCAAGCACGACATGTCCATCTTGCTCCGCTCCAACAATACACATACATGATGTTATACTCCATTATATAAATGTAAAACCTTATAATGTCTAGGGCTTGATATGTATAATTTATGTGCTGTATGAAATATGTGTTGAATATATCTTTGTGGCATGTCTGTGTAAATGCGTATGTTACCATATATTGCTGTGCTCGCTGCGCGTATTCGCAAGCATAGCGACTCATCTGTTTGGAGTTTGGATGTTCTCTCTATGTAATATTTTTGACTTTGACAACACACACACACATGCATTTGTTATACACATACTATTTTCTCCAATGTACTAGATCAGTGCTTTTCAGACTTGGGGGATAATTCAGAGTTGATCGCAGCAGCAAATTTGTTAGCAGTTGGGCAAAACCATGGGGGTCATTCCGAGTTGTTCGCTCGCAAGCTGCTTTTAGCAGCTTTGCACACGCTAAGCCGCCGCCTACTGGGAGTGAATCTTAGCATAGTAAAATTGCGAACGAAAGATTCTCAAAACTGCGATTACACACCTCTTAGCAGTTTCTGAGTAGCTTCAAACTTACTCGGCATCTGCGATCAGTTCAGTGCTTGTCGTTCCTGGTTTGACGTCACAAACACACCCAGCGTTCGCCCAGACACTCCTCCGTTTCTTCAGCCACTCCTGCGTTTTTCCCAGAAACGGTAGCGTTTTTTCGCACACACCCATAAAACGGCCAGTTTCCGCCCAGAAACACCCACTTCCTGTCAATCACATTACGATCACCAGAACAAAGAAAAAACCGTGAGTAAAATTCCTAACTGCATAGCAAATTTACTTGGCGCAGTCGCACTGCGGACATTGCGCATGCGCATTCGCGACTAATCGCTCCGTTGCGAAAAAAAAATAACGAGCGAACAACTCGGAATGACCCCCCATGTGCACTGCAGGGGTGGGGGCAGATATAACATGTGCAGAGAGAGTTAGATTTGGGTGGGGTGTGTTCATACTGAAATCTAAATTGCAGTGTCAAAATAAAGCAGCCAGTATTTACCCTGCACAGAAACAATATAACTTACCCAAATCTAACTCTCTCTGCACATGTTATATCTGCCACACCTGCACTGCACATGGTTTTGCCCAACTGCTAACAAATTTGCTGCTGCGATCAACTCTGAATTACCCCCTTGGTACTTAAGTTACACTAATAGTCCATGTTTTAAAGATATCTATGCTTAAGCACAGGTAAATTTACTTAGTACTTCAATTATTTTGATTTCCCCATCTGGGCTCAAGCATGGATATCCTTAAAACCTGGACAGTTATGCCCCTTTTACACCGCCAGCATATAACATGGGTTATTGCACATGAACGTGCATAACCTGTGTTGCTGCACGGTGTAAAAAGGTCGAGTAACCCGGTATTCCAACTCGAGTAGTTTGCAGAGTTGAACACGTAGCAAACTGTGCTGTGTAAATAGATGGGCGGAGCTTGGAGATCATGTGATCTCCAAGCACCGCCCCTGCCATGTCAGAGGCGACGTCACCAACCCAGCAAATTGCCGGGTTGGTAATACGGTGTGAAAGGGGGCTGACGCGGGTCGCAGCCGGGTAGCACCCGTGTCCGGCTCCTGGCTGTGACCCGCGATATTTAGTGTAAAAGAGGAATTAGTGTGAATTGAGGACTGAGGGGTCTATTTATTAACATTATTTTAGTATCAGCTGAATGTATTGAAGGGCATTTGGAGCAGTTATCATGAAAAACTGCTCCAAACCCTTTAATTCACTTTTTTTTTAGTAAGCCACATCGCATTCCCCATACTTATAATGGGAAATGTGATGTGGCCAAATTTACAAAAGAAAAAAAAAATGTGAAAAATAACGCAGTGTGCCCTGTGATAATCTCGCCAGCTCAGGGCAGCACTGCGATAGGGAAGCATTTGCCCAGCTTTCTCTGGCTCCAGTGATCAGCCATGTGCTGATCAGAGTGTAAAAAAACAAACAAAAACCTACTCACTTGTCCAGGGAGCCGGTGTCCGCTGCTCCGGTGAGCACTGCCGGGCGCCGGGTCCCCCATGTGCTGCAATGTGACCCCGGTGCAGTAAAGTGTCGCTGCAAAGCGGCAGCACACTTTACAGCAGCTGGGATCATTGCAGCACACAAGATCTGGCGCCCGGCAGAACAGCAGGAGCAGCACGGACCGGCTCCGTGGACTGGCAAGTATATTGATCGGCTGCTGGGGGATCCGCGGCGCGGGGGTAGGCGCGTCGAGGGGTGTCAACCGGGCGGCGGCGGTAGCGGTGCATGTGCAGCAGGACATTGGGGTATTGCTGCAGAGTGTCATTGCAGGGACAGAGCTTGACCGAAAGCTCTGTCCCTGCATGCAATAATTGATACATCCTTGCGATGTAATCAATTATCGCAGTGCGAGTTGGGGCGATTTTATCACCTGTCATCCGCATCCTGGATGCGGATGGTGATAAATAGGCCCCTGAGTTTGAGCAGTACTGTACTAGATAACATCTTAAAAAGATCTCATGTGCAGCCACTTTTCCGTAATACAAGTTAGAGTAAATCTACCCCTTTTGCCATTGATTTAATGTTCTACGGACTTCATGTGTTTGGTTTTTTTTTTATGTTACTCTCTAAGGGCCCATACACACTGGGCGATTTTGAGCTGAAAGCAGATCATTTTTTGTGTGTGGAGCTGCTTTCAGCTCAAAGCTGCCCAGTGCGTATGGACAAGCGGTGAGCGCTGATGCGCGCTCCCGCTTCATCGCTGGCAGCCGCCGTTCATCTACTGGTATCACCAGTAGATGAACGGCGGGGTGAGCGGCTTTCCACAGCATCCTGCTATGGAAAGCCGCTCACCCACGCTGACATCAATGGGCAGGGGGGGGGGAATGTCAGGGATCATCGCTGTGCATACATGCTGGGCAAAAACTCCCAATGTGTATGCATCTTTAAGCTCACATGCAATTTTCTCTAAAACACCTATTATGTGTTGAACTATAGTCTATATCCTGTGCAACCCATGCAAGGTACACAAGGAAGAAATGTGAGGTCTGAAAGTCAACAGGATACATCTTAGTAACAGCCAGGCACAGAACTGGATTGTAGACGCTGCTTCTCTTCACACCTGTTGCTAACAACAAATTAAATTACTGCAGTTGCACCCTGCAGCAAACACCATCCGTAGGTTTGTTTTTAAAAATGTATCATTATTATAATATTTCAACATAATGGGGGTCATTCCGAGTTGTTTGCTCGCAAGTGGATTTTAGCAGATTTGCTCATGCTAAGCCGCCGCCTACTGGGAGTGAATCTTAGCATCTTAAAATTGCGAACGATGTATTCGCAATATTGCGATTACACACCTCGTAGCAGCTTCTGAGTTGCTCCAGACTTACTCGGCATCTGCGATCATTTCACTGCTTGTCGTTCCTGGTTTGACGTCACAAACACACCCAGCGTTCGCCCAGACACTCCACCCGTTTCTCCGGCCACTCCTGCGTTTTTTCCGGAAACGGTAGCGTTTTTTCCCACACGCCCATAAAACGGCCTGTTTCCGCCCAGTAACACCCATTTCCTGTCAATCACATTACGATCACCAGAACGATGAAAATGCCGTGAGTAAAATTACTAAGTGCATAGCAAATTTACTTGGCGCAGTCGCAGTGCAAACATTGCGCATGCGCATTAAGCGGAAAATCGCTGCGATGCGAAGATTTTTACCGAGCGAACAACTCGGAATGACCCCCAATATACACATAGTTAATTTCTATAGTTCTTAAATATATATGAAGTACCACAAACCTGCAGAGCAAGAGGAGCATTTTGCATACCTTAAATGAAACTTCTAGTTTTTGACCATATGACTTTTCAAGCAGGCTTCCCCTTTAGCAGGCCCTCTTGCTGTACAGCAAATAAACATGCTGCTGTGTAGGGAGGGGTACACAACTAGCAAAACAAACTGTTTGTAGGGGGGAATAATTCTGCAGTGGATATATAAGCAACCACCACACACTGGTCATGCCGCTAACTCAGCAGGAATGAAAAAATAAGAATTTACTCACCGGTAATTCTATTTCTCGTAGTCCGTAGTGGATGCTGGGAACTCCGTAAGGACCATGGGGAATAGACGGGCTCCGCAGGAGACTGGGCACTCTAAAGAAAAGATTAGGTACTATCTGGTGTGCACTGGCTCCTCCCTCTATGCCCCTCCTCCAGACCTCAGTTAGGGAAACTGTGCCCGGAAGAGCTGACACAATAAGGAAAGGATTTGGAATCCCGGGTAAGACTCATACCAGCCACACCAATGACACCGTACAACTTGTGATACAATACCCAGTTAACAGTATGAAATATAACTGAGCCTCTCAACAGATGGCTCAACAATAACCCTTTAGTTAGGCAATAACTATATACAGGTATTGCAGACAATCCGCACTTGGGATGGGTGCCCAGCATCCACTACGGACTACGAGAAATAGAATTACCGGTGAGTAAATTCTTATTTTCTCTGACGTCCTAGTGGATGCTGGGAACTCCGTAAGGACCATGGGGATTATACCAAAGCTCCCAAAGGGGCGGGAGAGTGCGGGTGACTCTGCAGCACCGAATGAGCAAACTCAAGGTCCTCCTCAGCCAGGGTATCAAACTTGTAGAATTTTGCAAACGTGTTTGATCCCGACCAGGTAGCAGCTCGGCAAAGTTGTAAAGCCGAGACCCCTCGGGCAGCCGCCCAAGAAGAGCCCACCTTCCTCGTGGAATGGGCTTTGACTGATTTAGGATGCGGCAGTCCAGCCGCAGAATGTGCAAGTTGAATCGTGGAGCAGATCCAGCGAGCAATAGTCTGCTTAGAAGCAGGAGCACCCAGCTTGTTGGGTGCATGCAGGATAAACAGCGAATCAGTCTTTCTGACTCTAGCCGTCCTGGAAACATAGATTTTCAGGGCCCGGACTGCGTCCAGCAACTTGGAGGCCTCCAAGTCCCGAGTAGCCGCAGGCACCACAATAGGTTGGTTCAAATGAAACGCTGATACCACCTTAGGAAGGAATTGGGGACGCGTCCTCAATTCTGCTCTGTCCATATGGAAAATCAGGTAGGGGCTTTTACAGGACAAAGCCGCCAATTCTGACACCCGCCTAGCCGAAGCCAAGGCCAAAAGCATGACCACTTTCCACGTGAGATATTTTAATTCCACGGTCTGAAGTGGCTCAAACCAATGTGATTTAAGGAAATCCAACACAACGTTGAGATCCCAAGGTGCCACCGGGGGCACAAAAGGGGGCTGAATGTGCAGCACTCCCTTAACAAACGTCTGAACTTCAGGCAGTGAAGCCAGTTCTTTTTGAAAGAAAATAGACAGGGCCGAAATCTGGACTTTAATGGAACCCAATTTTAGGCCCATAGTCAGTCCTGACTGTAGGAAGTGCAGAAAACGACCCAGCTGAAATTCTTCTGTGGGGGCCTTCATAGCCTCACACCAAGCAACATATTTTCGCCATATGCGGTGATAATGCTTTGCTGTCACATCTTTCCTAGCTTTTATCAGCGTAGGAATGACTTCAACCGGAATGCTCTTTTCCATCAGGATCCGGCGTTCAACCGCCATGCTGTCAAACGCAGCCGCGGTAAGTCTTGGAACAGACAGGGCCCCTGCTGTAGCAGGTCCTGTCTGAGAGGCAGAGGCCAAGGGTCCTCTGAGATCATTTCTTGCAGTTCCGGGTACCAAGTCCGTCTTGGCCAATCCGGAACGATGAGTATAGTTCTTACTCCTCTCTTTCTTATTATCCTCAGCACCTTTGGTATGAGAGGAAGAGGAGGGAACACATAAACCGACTGGTACACCCACGGTGTCACTAGAGCGTCCACAGCTATTGCTTGAGGGTCCCTTGACCTGGCGCAATATCTTTTTAGCTTTTTGTTTAGGCGGGACGCCATCATGTCCACCTGTGGCCTTTCCCAACGGTTTACAATCAGTTGGAAGACTTCTGGATGAAGTCCCCACTCTCCCGGGTGGAGGTCGTGCCTGCTGAGGAAGTCTGCTTCCCAGTTGTCGACTCCCGGTATAAACACTGCTGACAGTGCTATCACGTGATTTTCCGCCCATCGGAGAATCCTTGTGGCTTCTGCCATCGCCATCCTGCTTCTTGTGCCGCCCTGTCGGTTTACATGGGCGACCGCCGTGATGTTGTCTGACTGAATCAGCACCGGCTGGTTTTGAAGCAGGGGTCTTGCCTGACTTAGGGTATTGTAAATGGCCCTTAGTTCCAGAATATTTATGTGTAGGGAAGCCTCCTGACTCGACCATTGTCCTTGGAAGTTTCTTCCCTGAGTGACTGCCCCCTAACCTCGGAGGCTTGCATCCGTGGTCACCAGGACCCAGTCCTGTATGCCGAATCTGCGGTCCTCGAGAAGATGAGCACTCTGCAGCCACCACAGCAGAGACACCCTGGCCCTCGGGGACAGGGTGATTAGCCGATGCATCTGAAGATGCGATCTCGACCACTTGTCTAACAGATCCCACTGAAAGATCCTTGCATGGAATCTGCCGAATGGAATTGCCTCGTAAGAAGCTACCATCTTTCCCAGGACTCGCGTGCAGTGATGCACCGACACCTGGCCCTCATTCCGAGTTGTTCGCTCGGTATTTTTCATCGCATCGCAGTGAAAATCCGCTTAGTACGCATGCGCAATGTTCGCACTGCGACTGCGCCAAGTAACTTTACTATGAAGAAAGTAATTTTACTCACGGCTTTTTCATCGCTCCGGCGATCGTAATGTGATTGACAGGAAATGGGTGTTACTGGGCGGAAACACGGCGTTTCAGGGGCGTGTGGCTGAAAATGCTACCGTTTCCGGAAAAAACGCAGGAGTGGCCGGGGAAACGGTGGGAGTGCCTGGGCGAACGCTGGGTGTGTTTGTGACGTCAACCAGGAACGACAAGCACTGAAATGATCGCACAGGCAGAGTAAGTCTGAAGCTACTCTGAAACTGCTAAGTAGTTAGTAATCGCAATATTGCGAATACATCGGTCGCAATTTTAAGAAGCTAAGATTCACTCCCAGTAGGCGGCGGCTTAGCGTGTGTAACTCTGCTAAATTCGCCTTGCGACCGATCAACTCGGAATGAGGGCCACCTGTTTTGATTTTAGGAGGTCTCTGACCAGAGATGACAACCCCTTGGCCTTCTCCTCCGGGAGAAAAACCTTTTTCTGTTCTGTGTCCAGAATCATACCCAGGAACATCAGACGCGTCGTAGGAACCAGCTGCGACTTTGGAAAATTCAGAATCCAGCCGTGCTGTTGTAGCACTTCCTGAGATAGTGCTACTCCGACCAACAACTGCTCCCTGGACCTCGTCTTTATAAGGAGATCGTCCAAGTATGGGATAATTATAACTCCCTTCTTTCAAAGGAGTATCATCATTTCGGCCATTACTTTGGTAAATACCCTCGGTGCCGTGGACAGACCAAACGGCAACGTCTGGAATTGGTAATGGCAGTCTTGTACCACAAAACGGAGGTACACCTGGTGAGGTGGGTAAATGGGGACATGCAGGTAAGCATCCTTGATGTCCAGTGATACCATGTAATCCCCTTCTTCCAGGCTTGCAATAACCGCCCTGAGCGATTCCATTTTGAACTTGAACCTTCTTATATAAGTGTTCAAGGATTTCAAATTTAGAATGGGTCTCACCGAACCGTCTGGTTTCGGTACCACAAACAGTGTGGAATAGTAACCCCTTCCCTGTTGAAGGAGGGGAACTTTTATTATCAACTGCTGGAGGTACAGCTTGTGAATTGCCGCCAGTACTACCTCCCTGTCCTGGGGAGTGGCTGGCAAGGCCGATTTGAGGTAACGGCGAGGGGGAGACGTCTCGAATTCCAGCTTGTATCCCTGAGATACCACATGTAGAACCCAGGGATCCACCTGTGAGCGAACCCACCGGTCGCTGAAGTTCCGGAGACGGGCCCCCACCGCACCTGGCTCCACCAGTGGAGCCCCAGCGTCATGCGGAGGATTTAGTGGAAGCAGGGGAGGATTTTTGTTCTTGGGAACTGGCTGTATGGTGCAGCTTTTTCCCTCTACCCCTGCCTCTGGGCAGAAAGGACGCGCCTTTAACCCGCCTGCCTCTCTGGGGCCGAAAGGACTGTACCTGATAATACGGTGCTTTCTTAGGCTGTGAGGGAACCTGAGGTAAAAATGTCGACTTCCCAGCTGTTGCTGTGGAAACGAGGTCCGAGAGACCATCCCCAAATAATTCCTCACCCTTGTAAGGCAAAACCTCCATGTGCCTTTTAGAATCCGCATCACCTGTCCACTGCCGAGTCCATAATACTCTCCTGGCAGAGATGGACATTGCATTTATTCTAGATGCCAGCCGGCAAATATCCCTCTGTGCCTCTCTCATAGATAAGACTACGTCTTTAATATGCTCTATGCATAGTAGTGTCCCTGTCAAGGGAATCAACGTTATCAGACAGGGAATCAGACCACGCTGCTGCAGCACTGCACATCCATGCTGAAGCAATAGCAGGTCTCAGTATAGTACCTGAGTGTGTATATACAGACTTCAGGATAGCCTCCTGCTTTCTATCCGCAGGCTCCTTTAAGGCGGCCGTATCCTGAGACAGCAGTGCCACCTTTTTTGACAAGCGTGTGAGCGCTTTATCCACCCTCGGGGACATCTCCCAGCGTAACCTGTCCTCTGGCGGGAAAGGGTACGCCATCAGTAACTTTTTAGAAATCACCAGTTTCTTATCGGGGGAAGCCCACGCTTCTTCACACACTTCATTCAACTCATCTGATGGGGGAAAAACCACTGGTTGCTTTTTCTCCCCAAACATAATACCCTTTTTAGTGGTACCTGGGTTAATGTCAGAAATGTGCAACACATTTTTTATTGCCGTAATCATGCAACGGATGCCCCTTGTGGATTGTGTATATGTCTCATCCTCGTCGACACTGGAATCAGACTCCGTGTCGACATCTGTGTCTGCCATCTGAGGTAGTGGGCGTTTATGAGCCCCTGATGGCCTTTGAGACGCCTGGGCAGGCACTGGCTGAGAAGCCGGCTGTCCCACGGCCGTTACGTCATCCAGCCTTTTATGTAAGGAGTTGACACTGTCGGTTAATACCTTCCACATATCCATCCACTCTGGTGTCGACCCCGCAGGGGGTGACATCACATTTATCGGCACCTGCTCCACCTCCACATAAGCCTCCTCATCAAACATGTCGACACAGCCGTACCGACACACCGCACACACACAGGGAATGCTCTGACTGAAGACAGGACCCCACCAAGTCCTTTGGGGAGACAGAGAGAGAGTATGCCAGCACACACCACAGCGCTATATAACACAGGGATATTACACTACACAAAGTGATTTTTCCCTATAGCAGCTATAATACACAGTATTGCGCCTAAATTTAGTGCCCCCCCCCCTCTCTTTTTTACCCTATTGAGCCTGGAAACTGCAGGGGAGAGCCTTGGGAGCGTCCTTCCAGCGGAGCTGTGAAGAGAAAATGGCGCCAGTGTGCTGAGGGAGATAGCCCCGCCCCTTTTTCGGCGGGCTTCTCCCGCTCTTTATATTAATATTATGGCAGGGGATTTTTACACATATATAGTTTATTAGACTATATTATGTGTATTTTTGCCATTTTGTAAGGTAATCTAATTGCAGCCCAGGGCGCCCCCCCCCCCCCCCCCAGCGCCCTGCACCCATCAGTGACCGGAGTATGTGGTGTGCATGGGGAGCAATGGCGCACAGCTGTAGTGCTGTGCGCTACCTTAATGAAGACCGGAGTCTTCAGCCGCCGATTTTGTCCTCGGATATCTTCCGTCTTCTGGCTCTGCAAGGGGGACGGCGGCGCGGCTCCGGGACCGGACGACCGAGGCTGGGCCTGTGTTCGATCCCTCTGGAGCTAATGGTGTCCAGTAGCCTAGAAGCCCAAGCTAGCTGCAAGCAGGTAGGTTCGCTTCTCTCCCCTAAGTCCCTCGTAGCAGTGAGTCTGTTGCCAGCAGATCTCACTGAAAATAAAAAACCTAATAAATACTTTCTTTACTAGAAGCTCAGGAGAGCCCCTAGTGTGCAACCAGCTCGAGCCGGGCACAGATTCTAACTGAGGTCTGGAGGAGGGGCATAGAGGAAGGAGCCAGTGCACACCAGATAGTACCTAATCTTTTCTTTAGAGTGCCCAGTCTCCTGCGGAGCCCGTCTATTCCCCATGGTCCTTACGGAGTTCCCAGCATCCACTAGGACGTCAGAGAAATCAATAAAGTTCTATTAAGCATTATATTGTATACATTTAATAACCAAAAAAACTTCCCTTACCATCTATCTGTGTCTTCCGTTCTTCACACCAACATACCTGTTCAACATAACAGACATGTTATTATGCTTTAACCACTTAACTGACGATTTATTTCGCCGAAAACCGCTCCGAAATTGTCGGGATTTTTTTACGAGTGAATTAGGTGAAGAACATGACTTTAACCCTATCCCAAATGATTTTAGTTAAAAAAAAAAAACGCAAAAAAAAAACACGAGTTTTATGGTATGGTAAGAACTTACCTTTGATAAAACTCTTTCTGCGAGGTACACTGGGCTCCACAAGGAAAGGCATAGGGGTGTAGAGTAGGAAAAGCTTTGACTGTTCCCAGAATGCATAGCGCCGCCTCCTCTATAACCCCGCCTCCCAGCACAGGAGCTCAGTTTTTACTTAACCAGCCCAATGAAGTAGCAGGAAAAGAGATGACAACGGTTAGTAGCCACATACACCACACTCTCCCGACAGGAGAAGTGTCAGCGGCTAATGCCATACCAACCCAAAGAAGCTAAGTGCGTCAGGGTGGGCACCTTGTGGAGCGCAGTGTACCTCACAGAAACAGTTTTAACAAAGGTAAGTTCTTACCATAAAACTCGTTTTCTGCTGCGGGGTACACTGTGCTCCACAAGGAAAGACATAGGGGATGTCCTAAAGCAGTTCCTTATGGGAGGGGACGCACTGTAGCGGGCACAAGAACCCAGCGTCCAAAGGAAGCATCCTGGGAAGCGGCAGTATCGAAGGCATAGAACCTTATGAACGTGTTCACAGAGGACCACGTAGCCACCTTGCACAATTGTTCAAGGGTCGCACCACGGCGGGCCGCCCAAGAAGGTTCAACAGACCGAGTAGAATGGGCCGTAATGTGAGCAGGAGCTGATAGACCAGCCCTCACATAAGCATGTGCAATCACCATTCTAATCCATCTGGCCAAAGTTTGCTTATGAGCAGGCCCGCCCCGTTTGTGAAATCCAAACAGCACAAAGAGAGAATCAGATTTCCTAATAGAAGCAGTTCTCTTCACATAGATACGGAGAGCCCGTACCACATCCAAAGACCGCTCTTTGGAAGACAGATCAGGAGAAACAAGTGCCGGAACCACAATCTCCTGGTTAAGGTGGAACGAAGAAACCACCTTAGGTAAGTATCCGGGATGAGTCCTAAGAATCGCCCGGTCACGGTGAAATATCAGATATGGGGAACTACAGGACAAGGCACCCAAATCCGACACTCTTCTAGCTGAAGCAATAGCCAGCAGAAACACCACCTTAAGGGAAAGCCACTTAAGATCAGCTGAACCAAGAGGTTCAAACGGAGACTCTTGTAACGCCTCCAAAACCACGATAAGTCCCAAGGAGCCACAGGCTGGACATAGGGAGGTTGAATACGCAACACACCCTGAGTAAAGGTATGCACATCAGGTAAGGTTGCAATTTTTCTCTGAAACCACACCGACAAGGCAGATATTTGAACCTTGAGGGAGGCCAGACGCAGGCCTAAGTCCAGGCCCTGCTGAAGAAAAGCCAACAACTTGGCTATACTAAACTTGGAAGCATCATAATCGTTAGATGCGCACCAAACAAAGTAAGAATGCCAGACCCTATAGTAAATCCGAGCCGAAGCCGGTTTCCGGGCCCGCAACATAGTTTGAATGACCGCCTCAGAAAACCCTTTAGCCCTTAAGACGGAAGCTTCAAGAGCCACACCGTCAAAGACAGCCGGGCTAGGTCCTGGTAGACACAGGGGCCCTGAACGAGGAGGTCTGGGCGTTGTGGAAGTAGAATTGGACGCTCTGACGATAGGCCTTGCAGGTCTGAGAACCAGTGCCGTCTGGGCCACGCTGGAGCTATGAGAAGCAGAATTCCTTTTTCTTGCTTGAACTTCTGAATTACCCTGGGCAGGAGTGACACCGGAGGGAACACGTACGGCAGCCGAAACCTCCACGGTACCGCCAGTGCATCCACAAATGCTGCTTGAGGATCCGTTGTCCTTGCTCCGAAGACCGCAACCTTGTGATTGTGTCGAGACGCCATCAGATCTACATCTGGAAGGCCCCACTTTTCCACTAGGAGTTGAAACACTTCTGGATGGAGGCCCCACTTTTCCACTAGGAGTTGAAACACTTCTGGATGGAGGCCCCACTCGCCGGCATGTACGTCCTGACGACTGAGAAAGTCTGCTTCCCAATTCAGGACTCCCGGAATGAATATTGCCGATATGGCCGGTAGATGGCGTTCTGCCCACTGTAGAATCCGTGAGACTTCCTTTATTGCCAAACGGCTTTGAGTGCCGCCTTGATGATTTATGTAAGCCACGGTGGTGGCGTTGTCCGACTGTACTTGAACAGGACGGTTCTGAATTAAATACTGGGCCAGGTTCAATGCATTGAAGACCGCCCGCAACTCCAGAATGTTGATTGAGAGGAGAAACTCCTCCTTGGTCCACCGACCCTGAAGGGAGTGTTGCTCCAGCACCGCTCCCCAACCTCTGAGACTGGCATCTGTCGTCAACAGGAACCAGTCGGATATCCAGAAGGGACGGCCCCTGCACAATCGTTAGTCCTGGAGCCACCAGAGCAGCGACAGACGGACCTCCGGAGTCAATGAGATCATGTGATCATGCGCGCGCAAAAATACATAGTGGCGTGGCTTCGTGGGGAAGGGGTGTGGCCACAAAATAATACCAACACAGTAGTCTCCATTATTCAAATTACGCCGCACAGTAGCACCACTACACCAGGTAGAGACCCTTTTACACCTTACAGCGAACAGATTCCTCTTTTTACACATTACAGCAGACAGCGTGCCCTTTTTACACATAACGGCAGACCGCGTGCCCTTGTTACACATTACGGCAGACAGCGTGCCCTTTTTACACATTACAGCAGACAGCGTGCCCTTGTTACACATTACGGCAGACAGCGTCCCCATTTTTACACATTACGGCAGACAGCGTGCCCTTGTTACACATTACGGCAGACCGCGTGCCCTTGTTACACATTACGGCAGACAGCGTGCCCTTGTTACACATTACGGCAGACAGCGTGCCCTTGTTACACATTACGGCAGACAGCGTCCCCATTTTTACACATTACGGCAGACAGCGTGCCCTTGTTACACATTACGGCAGACAGCGTCCCCATTTTTACACATTACGGCAGGCAGATTCCCCATTTTTACACATAGCAGCAGGCAGATTCCCCATTTTTACACATAGCGTCAGGCAGTCCCCCTGTTTTACACATAGCGTCAGGCAGTCCCCCTTTTTTACACATTACGGCAGGCAGATTCCCCTTTTTACACATTGCGTCGGGCAGATTACCCCTTTTTACACATAGCGGCAGGCAGTCCCCCATTTTTACACATTGCGGCAGGCTGATTCCCCCTTTTTACACATTGCGGCAGGCAGTCCCCCCTTTTTACACATTGCGGCAGGTAGTCCCCCCTTTTTACACATTGCGGCAGGCAGTCCCCCCTTTTTACACATTGCTGCAGGCAGTCCCCCCTTTTTACACATTGCTGCAGGCAGTCCCCCCTTTTTACACATTGCGGCAGGTATGCCCCCCTTTTTACACATTGCGGCAGGTAGTCCCCCATTTTTACACAGTGCGGCAGGTAGTCCCCCATTTTTACACATTGCGGCAGGCAGGCACAAGAAAGAAGGAAAGAAGGAAAGAAAGAAGGAAAGAAAGAAAGAAAGAAAGAAAGAAAGAAAGAAAGAAAGAAAGAAAGAAAGAAAGAAAGAAAGAAAGAAAGAAAGAAAGAAAGAAAGAAAGAAAGAAGAATTATACTTACCCTCTCCGCTGGCTCAGGCTCCTCGGTGCAGCGTCAGAGACGATTCCCGGGCTGGAGAGAAGGAGGAGGAGGGAGGCTGAGAAGGGAGCCGCAGCAGCGCTGTGTTACTGGTGGAGGCGCTGCTGCTGCTGCCCCTCTGCTTCCCTATAGGCTGTTCTCGGAAGACAGCCTATAGGGAAGCAGAGGGGCAGCAGCAGCAGCGCCTCCACCAGTAACAAAGCGCTGCTGCGGCTCCCTTCTCAGCCTCCCTCCTCCTCCTTCCCCCGTCTGTAGTACCGCTGCTCCTCTCCTCTCCTCTCTTCGCCGGGCGGCTGTGCGCTGCGGGCAGCGGTTGCCCGCAGCGCACAGCGGCATGTAATGAGTCAGTTTGACTCATTACATGCTTGGGCCCCTGGACAGAGGCGGGCCCCAGTGCAGTGCACTGCCTGCACTGCCGGTAGTTCCGCCTCTGCCTTGCGCAGTGTAGTCAGCACTAGCAGAGATAAAGGAGAGATATGGTGACTAAAATCACAGAGAAAAATACGTATTAAAGTATATCTTTGTGAAAATCCTATATAAATATAAAACCTGACGCACCAAGGGGGTAATTCCAAGTTGATCGCAGCAGGAATTCTGTTAGCAATTGGGCAAAACCATGTGCACTGCAGGGGAGGCAGATATAACATGTGCAGAGAGAGTTAGATTTGGGTGTGGTGTGTTCCATCTGCAATCTAATTTGCAGTGTAAAAATAAAGCAGCCAGTATTTACCCTGCACAGAAATAAAATAACCCAACCAAATCTAACTCTCTCTGCAAATGTTATTCCTGCCACACCTGCAGTGCACATGGTTTTGCCCAACTGCTAAAAAATTTCCTGCTGCGCTCAACTTGGAATTACCCCCCAAGCCCCCTCAGGTTATAGAATATAGGGCTAGCAAGTTGAGTGAGAGACACGAAATGGACACCACTCAGCTATCAATGCACACACAAATAGTCACAGTTTGTACAATGCAGAGGTTATTACTAACAATAATACTGCACTGGACTAGCTTATATATATAGCTATGTCATAGTTCAGGGCCGAAACTAGGGGGGGGCTAGGGGGGCAGGCGACCTGGGCGCCGGATTGGAGGGGGCGCCGAGACCCCCTAACACCCGCCGCGGCACTTTTATAACGTTGAAACCCCCTTCTCCCGAGTGCCCAGCTCGGGGGGCGGGGTTTCGCGGAATGACGCAATTGCGTCGTGACGTCACGGCGCAAACGCGTCATTCCACGAAACCCCGCCGGAGGAGGGAGAAGGGGGAGCCGCGCAGACCGGACGAGGAGGGAGAGGCGGCTGAAGAGCGGCGAGAACCGCTTCAAATGTAAGTCAGCCCCTCTCCCTTCCTCTCTCTCTCTCTCCCTCCACCACCGTCCTGCCGCAATGTGTAAAATGGGGACCTGTGCCTGCCGCAATGTGTAAAATGGGGACCTGTGCCTGCCGCAATGTGTAAAATGGGGACCTGTGCCTGCCTCAATGTGTAAAATGGGGACACTTTTTCCTGCCACAATGTGTAAAATGGGGACACTTGCCAGCGTACTGTGTAAAATGGGGACCTGTGCCTGCCTCAATGTGTAAAATGGGGACACTTTTTCCTGCCACAATGTGTAAAATGGGGACACTTGCCAGCGTACTGTGTAAAATGGGGACCTGTGCCTGCCGCAATGTGTAAAATGGGGACACTTGCCAGCGTACTGTGTGAAATGGGGACCTGTGCCTGCCGCAATGTGTAAAATGGGGACACTTGCCAGCGTACTGTGTAAAATGGGGACCTGTGCCTGCCGCAATGTGTAAAATGGGGACACTTGCCAGCGTACTGTGTAAAATGGGGACCTGTGCCTGCCGCAATGTGTAAAATGGGGACACTTTTTCCTGCCGCAATGTGTAAAATGGGGACCTGTGCCTGCCGCAATGTGTAAAATGGGGACACTTTTTCCTGCCGCAATGTGTAAAATGGGGACCTGTGCCTGCCGCAATGTGTAAAATGGGGACACTTTTTCCTGCCGCAATGTGTAAAATGGTGACACTTTTTCCTGCCGCAATGTGTAAAATGGGGACACTTTCCTGCCACAATGTGTAGAATGGGGACACTTGCCAGCGTACTGTGTAAAATGGGGACACGTGCCTGCCACAATGTGTAAAATGGGGACACTTTTTCCTGCCGCAATGTGTAAAATGGGGACACTTGCCAGCGTACTGTGTAAAATGGGGACACGTGCCTGCCGCAATGTGTAAAATGGGGACACTTTTTCCTGCCGCAATGTGTAAAATGGGGACACCTGTCTGCCGCAATGTGTAAAATGGGGTCACCTGTCTGCCGCAATGTGTAAAATGGGGACACTTTTTCCTGCCGCAATGTGTAAAATGGGGACACCTGTCTGCCGCAATGTGTAAAATGGGGTCACCTGTCTGCCGCAATGTGTAAAATGGGGAATGGGGACACTTGCCTGTCGTACTGTGTAAAATGGGGACACTTTTTCCTGGATATGAAATTCATGTTAGAAAAGGCAATTTTTCAGGTAAAAAAGTTCTGAAAGAGATATATATATATATATATATATATATATAATATTTTTATTCATGTATTTATTTATTTTAATTTTTTTTATTATTATTTTTATTTATTTATTGTAAAAGAATTTTTTTTTTCTTTGCCGGGGGGGGGGGGGGGGGTGTCAAATGACTACCTTGCCCCGGGTGACAAAAATCCTACTTTCGGCCCTGCATAGTTGCCTACCCTCCCGCATTCTGCAGGAGACTCCCTGAAATAGCAGCAATCTCCCTGACTCCCTGAATAGCCCTGATTGCACCTTAACCCCATTATGCAGCTGTTACATTCTTAGGGGGAAAAAAAAAATCAGAGATATATACATTCAAATGGGATCATCGGTGCCATTTCCCTGCATTGGTTATAAGGCACAATGATCCCTATGGCTACATGCATTTTAAATAAAGTTTCTCCTGGCCATTTACAGTATATGGAACCTCTTGTAAAACACAATACACGAATATATCCTGAAAAATATCAGTGTCTTCTCTTCAACAAGTAGATCTTACTAACTTTGGGGCTCATTTACATTTGGACGTAAGTAATTTTTATGGTGCGCCTCTCTGATGTAGCAGTACACGCCCGCGCTGATAGGTGTAATAGGCCCTACACATTGGTCGATACCAGTGAAAGATATGAACGATCTCGTTCTTTAATGAACGAGATACCGTTCATATCTCTCAGTGTGTAGGCACCAGCGATGAACGATGTGCGGCCCCGTGCTCGCTCATCGCTGGTGCCGGCTCGTTTAAACATGCAGGCCAATATGGACAATCTCGTCCATATTAGCATGCAGTGCTATGGAGCTGGGTGACAGGGGGAGTGAAGAAACTTCACTCCCCCCGTCACCTCCACCCCCCCCTCCCCCGCCACCGGGTCGCTCGTCTGCCGTATCAGCCGTCGGGCAGCTCGGCGGCGGGTTACTAGGTGTGTATGGCCCTTTACTTTCACAATCTCCCTGAAATGCTTTTTCACAAGTAGGCAAGTATGAGCTATGTAGTTAATAGATATAACACTGCACAGTGAGAACTGGATGTATATCACAGGGTACTTGTACTAGGAAACCCTGACTAAGTGCACTCTTTCTTAACTAACACTGTCTAAAAGGCAGGTAGAATACTTAAGTGTCATGTAAAGTCACAGCACTGACAACCAGGCGGCTTTACACAGGAGGATTTGCCCAAGCAGTCCCAGGAACAGTGAAGCTGAGAGATAATGGCGCCCAGACACTGACAGGGAGTGAGGGAGAGACAGATATGCAGCTCCAGGGTGGGAACATTTGCGGGAAATGGCGCCCTGGGGCTGGGGCTTCAGGTCTAAGCTTTATCCCCCTGCTGGAAAAACTACCGGGTACTGTGGGCTACTATTACAATGGTTTAGAGAGAAAACCTGACCTGCGCCCATGCCCTGGTGATCTAGTGGGATCGCCTGTACTGCCACAGTGTCCACCGCCAGCGCGCGCGGCCCGCCTCCCACTGACTGCGCTGGATCGCGATAAAGTACGGGTCCCACAAGCGGGACCCACTCACCACCTCCCGAATCACGGCCACGCGATCCCAGAGAGCCCCCGTCGTGTGTGCCTGACCATGAAGAAAACCGGAGCCTCCTGCTGTAGTTACCCGGCAACCAGGGCTTGGGAGTGTACAGCGCCGCTGGGGAGAGCTGGAGCTGCAGCAGTGAATGTCTCTGACATATACACACCGCTGCTGCCCTTGTAGTCTTCACTTTTTCTTCAAAAAAGCTCTTCTTAGGGCTGCCTGGAGCAGCCCCTCTGTTATGTGCCTGCTATCTGCGGCACCAACTACAAAACTGAGCTCCTGTGCAGGGAGGCGGGGTTATAGAGGAGGCGGCGCTATGCATTCTGGGAACAGTCAAAGCTTTTCAGCCTGTTGGTGCCTCGGATCAAGATCCTACTCTACACCCCTATGTCTTTCCTTGTGGAGCCCAGTGTACCCCGCAGCAGAAATATATTTTTTTATTTTTTAAAATTAGTTTTTTTCAAACATCGAAACATCGATCGGGAACATCGCGACTTTCCTTTTGAAAGCCGGGACAGCCTGCAGGTATACAGTGGGGGTCTGGGGGTGGCTTGGGGGGGGGTTCATTTACTCTCCCCAGCGGCTGCCATTGTCTGCAGCTGCTGGAGGGGGGGGTCCTGTCAGCAGTGATCAGCAGTGATCGACAGCACGGCAGACACAGGGGGAGAGTGCAGGGAGGCAGAGGGACTTTCCGGTCCCTTTGACAGCAGCAGCGGAGGGAAGTTTATCTTCCCTGCTGCTGCTAACACTCTCTATCTGAGTGGTCCCATCCTGTGTGACCAGGTCAGATAGAGCACTTGCAGGCATGGTCGCATCTGATGCGACCATGCCAGGCAAGTTGTTAAAGGGGAATTGGCATGGGATAAACCATTACATACCTCCCAACATGACCCTCTCCGGGAGGGACACAATGCTCTGCTCCTGGACTTCCCTCTTAATTTATGATTGCCATCACCTGTGCGGAAACACCTTTCCTATCCATTAACCTGTTCAATACAGGTGCCGGCAATCATAAATTAAGAGAAAAGTCCAGGAGCAGAGCATTGTGTCCCTCCTGGAGAGGGTCATGTCGGGAGGTATGATATTATACGTCTGTGCTTTATGTTAGATCAGTCCTCAAGTTCCACCAACAGGTCACGTTTTCTGGATGCCTATAGTCATGCCCAGGGGAATTAATGTATTTTTCTAGGACAGTAATTACCCCACCCGCTTTCACACAGAAAACCTCGAAACATGACCTGTTGGAAAAACTTGAGGGTTGAGGGTGAAAACCACTGTTTTAGACTTAAAAATTCCCAATTTTTTTTTACTTTCATTAGAGTGACCATTTTATCCCTTTTACCTGGGACGCTCATGAATTACACAGGTTCTGTGGCTGATTAATACCAGCTGAAAGGTAGGCTTGAAGTCAGCCAGCCACAGAACCTGTGTAATCCATGAGTGTCCCAGGTAAAAGGGATAATATGGGCAGTACGGATGGTGTAATGGTTAGCATTACTGCCTCACAGCACTGACTGAGGGCATGAGTTCAATTCCCACCATTTCCCTAACTGTATGGAGTTTGTATATTCTCCCCGTACTTGCGCAGGTTTCCTCCGGGTATTCCAGTTTCCTCCCACAGTCCAAAAATATACTGGTAGATTAATTGGATACCAACAAAATTAACCCTAGTGCGATATAGATTGTAAGCTCCACTGGGGCAGGGACTGATGTGAATGGATAAATATTCTCTGTAAAGCACTACCAAATATGTGTGCGCTATATAAAATAAGATTTTACTTACCGATAAATCTATTTCTCGGAGTCCGTAGTGGATGCTGGGGTTCCTGAAAGGACCATGGGGAATAGCGGCTCCGCAGGAGACAGGGCACAAAAAGTAAAGCTTTTTCAGATCAGGTGGTGTGCACTGGCTCCTCCCCCTATGACCCTCCTCCAGACTCCAGTTAGGTACTGTGCCCGGACGAGCGTACACAATAAGGGAGGATTTTGAATCCCGGGTAAGACTCATACCAGCCACACCAATCACACCGTACAACTTGTGATCTAAACCCAGTTAACAGTATGATAACAGCGGAGCCTCTGAAAGATGGCTTCCTTCAACAATAACCCGAATTAGTTAACAATAACTATGTACAATTTATGCAGATAATCCGCACTTGGGATGGGCGCCCAGCATCCACTACGGACTCCGAGAAATAGATTTATCGGTAAGTAAAATCTTATTTTCTCTATCGTCCTAGTGGATGCTGGGGTTCCTGAAAGGACCATGGGGATTATACCAAAGCTCCCAAACGGGCGGGAGAGTGCGGATGACTCTGCAGCACCGAATGAGAGAACTCCAGGTCCTCCTTAGCCAGAGTATCAAATTTGTAAAATTTTACAAACGTGTTCTCCCCTGACCACGTAGCTGCTCGGCAAAGTTGTAATGCCGAGACCCCTCGGGCAGCCGCCCAAGATGAGCCCACCTTCCTTGTGGAGTGGGCCTTTACAGATTTAGGCTGTGGCAGGCCTGCCACAGAATGTGCAAGTTGGATTGTGCTACAGATCCAACGAGCAATCGTCTGCTTAGACGCAGGAGCACCCATCTTGTTGGGTGCATACAATATAAACAACGAGTCAGATTTTCTGACTCCAGCTGTCCTTGCAATATATATTTTTAATGCTCTGACAACGTCCAGTAACTTGGAGTCCTCCAAGTCACTTGTAGCCGCAGGCACTACAATAGGCTGGTTCAGATGAAATGCTGACACCACCTTAGGGAGAAAATGCGGACGAGTCCGCAGTTCTGCCCTGTCCGAATGGAAAATCAGATATGGGCTTTTGTAAGATAAAGCTGCCAATTCTGATACTCTCCTGGCAGAAGCCAGGGCTAGAAGCATGGTCACTTCCCAAGTGAGATATTTCAAATCCACCTTATTTAGTGGTTCAAACCAATGAGATTTTAGAAAGTCCAAAACCACATTGAGATCCCACGGTGCCACTGGAGGCACCACAGGAGGCTGTATATGCAGCACTCCCTTAACAAAGGTCTGGACTTCAGGGACTGAAGCCAATTCTTTTTGAAAGAAAATCGACAGGGCCGAAATTTGAACCTTAATAGATCCCAATTTGAGACCCATAGACAATCCTGATTGCAGGAAATGTAGGAATCGACCCAGTTGAAATTCCTCCGTCGGAGCACTCCGATCTTCGCACCACGCAACATATTTTCGCCAAATTCGGTGATAATGTTGCACGGTTACTTCCTTCCTTGCTTTAATCAAAGTAGGAATGACTTCTTCCGGCATGCCTTTTTCCTTTAGGATCCGGCGTTCAACCGCCATGCCGTCAAACGCAGCCGCGGTAAGTCTTGAAACAGACAGGGACCCTGCTGAAGCAAGTCCCTCCTTAGAGGTAGAGGCCACGGATCTTCCGTGATCATCTCTTGAAGTTCCGGGTACCAAGTCCTTCTTGGCCAATCCGGAACCACTAGTATCGTTCTTACGCCTCTTTGCCGTATAATTCTCCATACTTTTGGTATGAGAGGCAGAGGAGGAAACACATACACCGACTGGTACACCCAAGGCGTTACCAGCGCGTCCACAGCTATTGCCTGCGGATCTCTTGACCTGGCGCAATACCTGTCCAGTTTTTTGTTGCGGCGAGACGCCATCATGTCCACCATTGGTCTTTCCCAACGGGTTACCAGCATGTGGAAGACTTCTGGATGAAGTCCCCACTCTCCCGGGTGAAGATCGTGTCTGCTGAGGAAGTCTGCTTCCCAGTTGTCCACTCCCGGGATGAACACTGCTGACAGTGCTATCACATGATTCTCTGCCCAGCGAAGAATCCTTGCAGCTTCTGCCATTGCACTCCTGCTTCTTGTGCCGCCCTGTCTGTTCACATGGGCGACTGCCGTGATGTTGTCCGACTGGATCAATACCGGTTTTCCCTGAAGCAGAGGTTCTGCCTGGCTTAGAGCATTGTATATTGCTCTTAGTTCCAGAATGTTTATGTGAAGAGACGTTTCCAGGCTCGTCCATACTCCCTGGAAGTTTCTTCCTTGTGTGACTGCTCCCCAGCCTCTCAGGCTGGCGTCCGTGGTCACCAGGATCCAATCCTGTATGCCGAATCTACGGCCCTCCAATAGATGAGGACTCTGCAACCACCACAGAAGAGACACCCTTGTCCTTGGAGACAGGGTTATCCGTAGGTGCATCTGAAGATGCGACCCTGACCATTTGTCCAACAGATCCCTTTGGAAAATTCTTGCGTGGAATCTGCCGAATGGAATTGCTTCGTAAGAAGCCACCATTTTTCCCAGGACTCTTGTGCATTGATGTACAGACACCTTTCCTGGTTTTAGGAGGTTCCTGACAAGGTCGGATAACTCCTTGGCTTTTTCCTCCGGGAGAAAAACCTTTTTCTGAACCGTGTCCAGAATCATCCCTAGGAACAGCAGACGAGTTGTCGGCATTAACTGGGATTTTGGAATATTCAGAATCCACCCGTGCTGTTTTAGCACTTCTTGAGACAGTGCTAATCCCATCTCTAGCTGTTCTCTGGACCTCGCCCTTATTAGGAGATCGTCCAAGTATGGGATAATTAATATGCCTTTTCTTCGAAGAAGAATCATCATCTCGGCCATTACCTTTGTAAAGATCCGAGGTGCCGTGGACAATCCGAACGGCAGCGTCTGAAACTGATAGTGACAGTTTTGTACAACGAACCTGAGGTACCCCTGGTGTGAGGGGTAAATTGGAACGTGGAGATACGCATCCTTGATGTCCAAGGATACCATAAAGTCCCCCTCTTCCAGGTTCGCTATCACTGCTCTGAGTGACTCCATCTTGAACTTGAACTTCTTTATGTACAGGTTCAAGGACTTCAGATTTAGAATAGGCCTTACCGAGCCATCCGGCTTCGGTACCACAAAAAGAGTGGAATAATACCCCTTCCCTTGTTGTAGAAGAGGTACCTTGACTATCACCTGCTGAGAGTACAGCTTGTGAATGGCTTCCAAAACCGTCTCCCTTTCGGAGGGGGACGTTGGTAAAGCAGACTTCAGGAAACGGCGAGGTGGATCTGTCTCTAATTCCAACCTGTACCCTTGAGATATTATCTGCAGGATCCAGGGATCTACCTGCGAGTGAGCCCACTGCGCGCTGTAATTTTTGAGACGACCGCCCACCGTCCCCGAGTCCGCTTGAGAAGCCCCAGCGTCATGCTGAGGCTTTTGTAGAAGCCGGGGAGGGCTTCTGTTCCTGGGAAGGAGCTGCGTGTTGCTGTCTCTTCCCTCGACCTCTGCCTCGTGGCAGATATGAATAGCCCTTTGCTCTCTTATTTTTAAAGGAACGAAAGGGCTGCGGTTGAAAAGTCGGTGCCTTTTTCTGTTGGGGAGTGACTTGAGGTAGAAAGGTGGATTTCCCGGCTGTAGCCGTGGCCACCAAATCTGATAGACCGACTCCAAATAACTCCTCCCCTTTATACGGCAAAACTTCCATATGCCGTTTTGAATCCGCATCGCCTGTCCACTGTCGCGTCCATAAAGCTCTTCTGGCCGAAATGGACATAGCACTTACCCGTGATGCCAGTGTGCAGATATCCCTCTGTGCATCACGCATATAAAGAAATGCATCCTTTATTTGTTCTAACGACAGTAAAATATTGTCCCTGTCCAGGGTATCAATATTTTCAATCAGGGACTCTGACCAAACTACCCCAGCACTGCCCATCCAGGCAGTCGCTACAGCTGGTCGTAGTATAACACCTGCATGTGTGTATATACTTTTTTGGATATTTTCCATCCTCCTATCTGATGGATCTTTAAGTGCGGCCGTCTCAGGAGAGGGTAACGCCACTTGTTTAGATAAGCGTGTTAGCGCCTTGTCCACCCTAGGAGGTGTTTCCCAGCGCTCCCTAACCTCTGGCGGGAAAGGGTATAATGCCAATAATTTCTTTGAAATTATCAGCTTTTTATCAGGGGCAACCCACGCTTCATTACACACGTCATTTAATTCTTCTGATTCAGGAAAAACTATAGGTAGTTTTTTCACACCCCACATAATACCCTGTTTAGTGGTACCTGTAGTATCAGCTAAATGTAACGCCTCCTTCATTGCCAAAATCATATAACGTGTGGCCCTACTGGAAAATACGGTTGAATCGTCACCGTCACCACTGGAGTCAGTGCCTGCGTCTGGGTCTGTGTCGACCGACTGAGGCAAAGGGCGTTTCACAGCCCCTGACGGTGTTTGAGTCGCCTGGACAGGCACTAATTGATTGTCCGGCCGCCTCATGTCGTCAAACGACTGCTTTAGCGTGTTGACACTATCCCGTAGTTCCATAAATAAAGGCATCCATTCTGGTGTCGACTCCCTAGGGGGTGACATCCTCATATTTGGCAATTGCTCCGCCTCCACACCAATATCGTCCTCATACATGTCGACACACACGTACCGACACACAGCAGACACACAGGGAATGCTCCTAACGAAGACAGGACCCACTAGCCCTTTGGGGAGACAGAGGGAGAGTTTGCCAGCACACACCAAAAGCGCTATATATATATCAGGGATAGCCTTATAATAAGTGCTCCCTTATAGCTGCTTTGTTATATCAAAATATCGCCATAAATTTGCCCCCCCTTCTCTGTTTTACCCTGTTTCTGTAGTGCAGTGCAGGGGAGAGACTTGGGAGCCGTCCTGACCAGCGGAGCTGTGAGAGGAAATGGCGCCGTGTGCTGAGGAGATAGGCCCCGCCCCTTTTCTGGCGGGCTCGTCTCCCGCTATTTAGAAAAATCAGGCAGGGGTTAAATATCTCCATATAGCCTCTAGGGGCTATATGTGAGGTATTTTTAGCCTTTATAGGTATTCATTTGCCTCCCAGGGCGCCCCCCTCCCAGCGCCCTGCACCCTCAGTGACTGCCGTGTGAAGTGTGCTGAGAGGAAAATGGCGCACAGCTGCAGTGCTGTGCGCTACCTTTAGAAGACTGCAGGAGTCTTCAGCCGCCGATTCTGGACCTCTTCTGACTTCAGCATCTGCAAGGGGGCCGGCGGCGCGGCTCCGGTGACCATCCAGGCTGTACCTGTGATCGTCCCTCTGGAGCTTGATGTCCAGTAGCCAAGAAGCCAATCCATCCTGCACGCAGGTGAGTTGACTCCTTCTCCCCTCAGTCCCTCGCTGCAGTGATCCTGTTGCCAGCAGGAATCACTGTAAAATAAAAAACCTAGCTAAACTCTTTCTAAGCAGCTCTTTAGGAGAGCCACCTAGATTGCACCCTTCTCGGCCGGGCACAAAAATCTAACTGGAGTCTGGAGGAGGGTCATAGGGGGAGGAGCCAGTGCACACCACCTGATCTGAAAAAGCTTTACTTTTTGTGCCCTGTCTCCTGCGGAGCCGCTATTCCCCACGGTCCTTTCAGGAACCCCAGCATCCACTAGGACGATAGAGAAATAACTGGTAATAAATAATAATGGTCACTCTACTTTAATGCCAGGTTTTATTAGACATTATATACTATCTTCTGACCTTTTCAGATTAAGGGGGACATTTACTAAGCAGTGATAATAGGCTAGCTGAGAAGTGAGCCAGTAGAGAAGTTGTCCATGACAACCAATCAGCACTGAAGTAACATCTATAATTTGAATACTATAAAATTATACAGAGCTGCTGATTGGTTGAAGGGGCAACTTCTCCGCTCTTATCACTGCTTAGTAAATGTCCCCCTAAATTAGAAAATATCTCCTCACCATTGGAGGCTCATGCCAAAATGTGTGAATTACGTATATTTACTGGTTATAATTGCCACATTAGCCACGGAAGAACACTTTTATCTTTTTTTCTTGCAGCTTTCAGAGGCGCAAAAAAAAAAAAGTGTGGAAACCCGGCACTTTGGGCGTCCAAATAAACAGGACTTTAGACGGGTTTAGCCGGTATATGCTGCTATACCCTGTCTATTTGGGTGCAACATACCTGATATGCATGGGCATCCAACACAGTTGAATACAGACAATTGTTTAGTGGGCTAAACAGTCCCATTTAGATGGGAAAAACAGATGCCCATAACAATTGAATCAGCCCCATTAACCCCTTCAGTGGTGGGTTATTGTTTTTTTTTTTAAACACACCTCCCAGGCTGTGTTTTTAAATGAATGCAGTGGGGATTGCTAGTGCAGCGGGATTGCTATTCCCAAAAATGCCCAGGGATCGGGAATCAGCATAAACTATTACACAGTTAAGCCCGCCCCCCGGCCAATAGGAGTCCGGGGGGTCGGGCTTAACACTAATGGTTTATGCTGAATCCCGGGCGCCGTGCGGTCATCTTGTGGGGACAGCGGCAGCTACAAACACTGACCCTCCAAGTGACATCCTGGCCACACCGGAGGAGTCTTTCACGTTTTCGAAAGACTCTTTTTAAGTGTCTGACACTGCACATGTACAGAGTGTCAGATGCTGCTGGAGACATAGAGGGGGGATTTGGTCATTCAGATATGATCGTAAATGTGCTAAATTTAGCACAACTACGAACATTTACTCATACAGGGCTAGTCCGCCCCGCATGTCAGGCCCCCCCGCAGCCGCCACGGCCCACCCCTCCAATGGTACGGATACGCCTCCATTGTCTGGACCGCGCCCCACGAACAGCGTTTTAACGCCGTTGGCACGCCCCCTCCCGTCCCGCTACCACCTCTGCCTGTCAATCAGGCAGAGGCAATCGCAGCCCAGAAATGCTTTTAGCATCTCACTGGGCTCCCAGTGTGTGCACGCGCAGTGCGGCTGCAGCGCTGCTGCACGTGCGCACCCCACAAAACAATCAGACTGCGATCGCTGCCGTTGCAGCGATATAGTCTGAATTAGCTCCCCCAGGGATCATAAGATCCCTCTTCTGCGAGAATGCTTCCATAGGCATAAAGCAGTTAATGCCATCTGAGGCTGGTGTTAGCCAATGGAGCCAAACTATGGTAATTGGGGTCAGGCCGTTGTTTCCAATAATAATGATGACGACTGATGTCTACACCAATAATTAGCCTTTTGCAGCAGTTCTCTTTAAAAGAAATAAAATAATAACATAGATTATAGACCAAAAAAAAAAATTAAACATAATGTAGGGTATCACTATTATTATTATTATTATTATTATTATTCTCCTCGCAGCTACAGAATCATAGGCTAATTTTACTAGTGGGAACAGCATTGTATGGAGACAGAGGTTATTACACGTTAATTTACCAGGGTAACATTCTAATAATACTGTATTACATCCCATCAGCATGATATTATCAAGTTACTTGTCCGTCATCCAATGAGCACAACGGAAAGAAGACGCCACAGGCTCACACAGAGGAAGGTGCACTGATGCCAATCAATGTCCACGTTGTTTGTAGCAGCCAATCAGCAGATCCGTTACTTCTCCCAAGCTAAGGACCGGCTGTGTGCTGCGCAGTGATTGGCTGGACCTGTGGAAGGCTGTGACACATTGTATCTGTGCCGGATTCGCCCCGCAATGCGGAGCAGCGGGTGTCACAGAGCGGGCACAGCGTGTCAGGCTGGCACCATGGCAAGGTTTGCATTGACCATCGTCAGACAGTAAGTGACTCCTCTATATCCCAGACAGGGAGGAGGGCTGCAGTGGGAAAGGGCATGCCAGAGACAGCAGATCCCAGGAAGCGCATCACGCTCTATTGTGGGCTTGTGACATTACAGTGGGTGTCAGCTAGTGCAGGGTAGTGACAGTGCGGGGTAATGACAGTGCAGGGTAATGACAGTGCAGTGTACGGACAGTGCAGGGTAGTGACAGTGCGGGGTAATGACAGTGCAGTGTACGGACAGTGTACGGACAGTGCAGGGTAAGGACAGTGCGGGGTAGTGACAGTGTAGTGTACGGACAGTGCAGGGTAATGATGCAGGGTAGTGACAGTGCAAGGTAAGGCATAGGAGTGTAAAGTCCGAAAGTCTCTTAAATGGACAAGAGCAGGTGACTTTGTTTAATGTCTACAATAACCATGGCGGGGTAAGGTAATGTAGGACTCCAGACTTAATGGTCACTAAGAATAACCCTCTTATTCAGTATTCTATGTGGATATTGTGTGGGGTAACAATTGTTTATAATATTTGGCGGGCAGGGCGGATTTAGGTGTGAGGGCATAACAGTAACGGTCGACCCCCTGTCTCCCTAATTTTATTGTTTTTATTGATTTGTTATAAGCCCTCATTTGATGATAACCAATTTAATAGAATAATAAAAAAGCCACTAATACCCCTTTCAGACTGCCTGAGGCAGGTCACACCTGGGAGCTCCCAGTGTGCAACCCGCCTCAGGCACCCCGCTACCGCTGGCTTCAACCTGGCATATTGCCAGGTTGGTGACGTCAGCGGGGGTGGCGCTTGGAGAGCACGTGATCTCCAAGTGCCGTCTGTGCACTCACAGTGAACGGGAAACGGGTCGCATCGTCCCGGCTCCCGTTCACACTGCACAGCGAGCCGGGTTGAACACGAGTTCAACCCTGCTCGCGACCAGGGTTAAAATACCGGGTCGCTCGACCTGGTATTTCAGCCCTGGCACCTTTCAGACCGCACCTGTACACAGGTTATGTGCGCTCATATGCCAATAACCCGTGTTCATAGGTGGTGGTCTGAAAGGGGTATAACGATTACGTTTTAATTATGTATACATATTTACTAAGTGGGACAGGTTACAGGGGCAGTATGTTCATGTCCTACCCGTTTACTCTCCATTCAGTATGGCATATGGTACAGTACAGTGAAGTATTTTGCAGTTACTGGTACTTTTTGGGCTGACCATAGCAACACAAGCATTCAAGTGCCGCCCTGAAACAAGTGCTGCCCCTAGGCCTGTGCCTCATGTGCCTAATGAGAAGTTTGCCACTGTTGGTGGTGTGTATGTGTGAATTTCCGTGGTGACTTCTATTACCCTTTTTATTTGGCAATAAGGGAAGGGGGATGATTCTTTAGAATGCACACATTTTGATTAGACACAATGGAGTCAACGCAATTAGCTATATGCCGCAGTCACGGTGCTGCTGCATGTGCAGATTTTTGTGCGCAGTTCTGCAGGGCTGCATACAAAAATCCACAAATCTAGGATGAGATAGGGCCAAGGGAGGGGGGTTCTGTTGGCATTGCCGAAGTTTATTTGGCATCGCAATGGAAACTCTGACCTCTTGTGTGCAGGTTTTTTTTAATTGTGTTGACCCCGTTTTTGCTGTAAACAAAATCTGTGAATCCACCTGTGCCATATATGCTGCATTTACACCTGCGAGTGCATCGCGGCTAATTGGATTGACCCTAAGGGAGAATGATAGGCATTTCCACGCGTGCTGACACTTTCCTTAGCACCGGTAGTGTGGTTGCAGTCCCGAAATGGCACATCGCTTCCATCACATTGAATTGAACGGCCGCTAAAGCAAGTTTCTTATACAAGTAATCCTCCTACCCAGCTGCATTTTACTGTCCCTGACCGTTCTGCATTTTCATTCTGGAACACATTAATGCCACTTTCAGACATCACAAATGCCGGATCCCACCCGGTAAGAGAAACGTGTCCTTACCGGGTGGGATCCGGCATTTGCTCTTCTCTGCTGGCTTTCCGACCCGGCAGTATACCGGGTCGGTTGTCATAGCAGCGGGGGGGCCAGCAGCGGGGGCGGGAGTGGAGTCGGCGCTGGGAGATCTCCTGCGCCGCCTCTCCCTATGCTGTGAATGGGAGCCGTGTCGCATCGAAACGGCTCCCATTCACACTGCACCTGACCAGGTATTCAACCCGGTAAAAACCTTTCTTTTTAACCGTGCTGAATTACCGGGTCAGGCGACCCGCTAATTCGGCAAAAGTGCTTTCACATCGCACACTGACCCGTTTCGACACGGCATATTGCCGTGTCGATACCGGGCATCACTTGCTGCTTAAATTTTCTGAAGCCCATAGACCCTAATTCAGGCATTCTCGTTCGGTCCTCAAGGCACTCTAAAGGGCCCTACACATTAGGCGAGATGCCGCCGACCCAGCAGCGGGGGGGAGTGAAATTTCTTCACTTCCCCCGTCACCAGGCCCCATAGCAATGCATGCTAATATGGACGAGATCGTCCATATTAGCATGCATGTATAAGCGACCCGGCACCAACGATGAACGAGCGCAGGGCCGCGCATCGTTCTTCATTGGTGTCTACACTCTGAAAGATATGAACGATATCGTTCATATCTTTCAGTGATATCGCCTAATGTGTAGGGCCTTTAACAGTACACGTTTTAATGAAATCCAGGTTTCAGCATAGATAGTTGAATCAAAATAACTAAGGTACTAATTAAGTCACCTGTGCTTAAGCATGGTTATCACTAAACCTGGCCTGTTATGCCTTAAAGACGGAGGTTGGTAATGCCTGGCCTAATTATAATTGGGGTATCTCCTCTTCTTTTAACAATTTAGGGCAGCGGGAAACCCCAAGAACTACTCCCCACTCTATCGTTCACAGAGCGCTGTATCTCTCCGCCTGCTGTCTCTGCAGAGTGTTACAATAATTTAAAATGACTGTTGTCTTATAATATCTGTATGAAGTATACATTTGGTAAAGTAATATTGAATATACCCTATATACTGTATGCAGTAATGAAAGTTTTGACTTCCCTTAGTTTAACAATAGTAAACTACTGGAAAATATTAACACAATATGAAGAATATTTGTAACTATTTATTTTATGTATTAATAATATATTCCCATTATTTACGCAGTGGGGAGACACGTTACAACAAAGAAAAATTACTCCAAGGTAGGAAATAACAATACTACATTGTAAAACCTAAGGCACTATAATTGTTGTTGCAATAATTGATATCACATAATTAAACCTATGATGGTTGAAAGCATATACTGGATATACAGTAGGGGCCGAAGTATCAGACCTTCTGACAAGGTGTTTCCCATATTAACCAATTAGAGTTTAGCTGTCCTTTTATAGAATATACTTGATAATTGATAGCTAGAATCTGGTTGCTTTGTCCTTTTTAGAAGGTTTGATACATAGGCCACATAGTTTTCAGTTCCTCTTCTCTACACTGACAGAGAAGAGGGGTATCTGCCACATTTTCCCCTCTCTTTGTAACTGTTTTCAGACTTAGGGGGAGATGTGTCAAAGTTTTGGGATGGATAAAGTGGTGTAGTTTGCCATCAGCAAACAATCAGACTCTAGCTATCATTTATTAAGTTTAGTCTATAAAATGTAGTTGTGGAACTACACATCCCAGCAAGCACTGCCACATTTGTGCTGTTAGGGCATCATAAATCTGTGGTTGTTGTGGGCAGGTTTGATACAGCTCCTTCTTAAGGTCCGTACACATTAGACGATGTCGCTCTATGAGCGACGTCGTCTAATGTTTCTCCTCTCGGGCCGGCCGGTCGGCGGCCGACTGTACACACTGAGCGATATGACCACTCATATCGCTCAGTGACGTCACGCCTCCGCCAGCCGTGCATGCAGGTCCTGGACGACAGTCCAGATCCTGCATGCATGCCCTACCGACAGTGACGATCGTTGCCGACCCGCGGGTCTGCGCATCGGTCGTCGCTGGCGGCATACACACCTGCCGATAAAATGAGCTACGTCGCTCAGGGAGGGGGAAAATTAGCGACGTCGCTCATTTTATCGGCAAGTGTGTATGGGCCTTTAGTCATTCCCCAATGATTGTAACAAAAGGGGGATTGTGATTCTGCACCAGTCTAAAGTGAATTAATATCAATTCTTATAACCAAAAATAGACAATTTATACCGCGTTGATAACTATAGTGTATATGTCTGCTTGGTGGTGCGCCCTAAGTCAGAGAGTTATCAAAGACAAAAAAGGAGAGAAGAAGACTCTTGTTTGTGCACACTCTTGGTAGTATTCATGAGAAATAATAAGAGGTAATAAGATTAAGACATAACTCTTATTTCTTTAGTACATAAGCTAAGGCTTGTATCCCACAACTTTAAAATTACCGTATTTTTCGGACCATAAGACGCGCCTGACCATAAGACGCACCTAGTTTTTAGAGTAGGAAAACTGGAAAAAAAATATTCTGACCTCTAAGAGATATTTCTGTGATTTCTCAGACTCAAGAATACAGTGCAGCCTTCTGTCAGAGCCAGCATACACAGACACACACACACACACACATCAGAGCCAGCATACACACACACACACACTGACAGTACCAGTGGTTCCCTGCGTCTCCTGAGGAGGGAGGAGGTGGGGGGGAGCGGGGGAGTCACATGACACCTGCTCTGCTGCTGAGATGTGGCCGCTCTGCGCTCTGCTGATGACGGCGCAGCAGCATCCAGGACCCGCCGCTACCCGCCGGCCGCCGCTACCTGACAGTACCAGTGGTTCCCAGCGTCTCCTGAGGAGGTGGGGGGGAGCGGGGGAGTTTACATGACGCCGGCTCTGCTGTTGAGATGTGGCCGCAGCAGCATCCAGGACCCGCCGCCGGCCGCCGCTACCCGCAAACGTCTTATTCGCTCCATAAGACGCACATACTTTTCCCCCCACATTTTTGGGGAGAAAAAGTGCGTCTTATGGTCCGAAAAATACGGTAATTTAAAAGTAAACTCGCATATAAAGCTAAAATATGTTCTGATCCATGAAACGAATTGTAATTCACGACCGGAATGTAGACACCAGCAGTACTACCTCCGTCTTCCTGGGATCAGTACAAACTAAGGGGGTAATTCTGAGTTGATCGCAGCTTCAAGTTTGTTAGCAATTGGGCAAAACCATGTGCACTGCAGGGGAGGCAGATATAACATGTGCAGAGAGAGATAGATTTGGGTGTGGTGTGTTCAATCTGCAATCTAAATTGCAGTGTAATAATAAAGCAGCCAGTATTTACCCTGCATAGAAACAAAATAACCCACCCAAATCTAACTCTCTCTGCACATGTTATATCTGCCTCCCCTGCAGTGTACATGGTTTTGCCCAATTGCTATCAAAAATCCTGCTGCGATCAACTTGGAATTACCCCCTAAGTTTGTATTAATCAGACCTAAATAGGTCAATCTATATAAGGGAAAATCCTTATGCCGGACTGAAAATACCACAGATGCAATTTTCAACAAATGCGATATGTATGTATCTCAAATTTTCATATTCTACCTCTTTCTGAATTGCACATGACTGCATTAGAGGAGGCGAGGGGCCTAATTCTGAGTTGATCGCAGCATCAAATTTGTTAGCAGTTGGGCAAAACCATGTGCAGTGCAGGGGGGACAGATATAACATGTGCAGAGAGAGTTAGATTTGGGTGGGGTGTATTCAAACTGAAATCTAAATTGCAGTGTAAAAATAAAGCAGCCAGTATTTACCCTGCACAGAAACGAAATAACCCACCCAACTCTAACTCTCTCTGCACATGTTATATCTGCCCCCCCTGCAGTGCACATGGTTTTGCCCAATTGCTAACAAACTTTCTGCTGCGATCAACTCAGAATTACCCCCCAGGTCGCCAAATAAGGCAGGAAAGAAGAAGTGGTGATACTGCTGTTAGTGTTACTGTCAGAAAGAAATGGTAAGTGTCTCCCTACTACACTAGGTATTCCATAGGGGTCCCCCTTCCAGGTACTAACCTAGCCCTCCAATGTTTGGCTTCCAAGATCAGACGAGATTAGGCATAGGCGTGTGGGTATGGTAGTAGGGAAAAGTATCGCCGGTATTTCTGACCACTAATGAGAGTGCACCTGAATAACGGCTAGAGTAGAGTAGAATGAGAGAGACATAGATAAGGAGAAACAGAAGGAAGAAAGAAGAAGTCGTGGATCTGCTGTCAGCGTTAGACAGAAGTTCGTACCCTACGCTCCTTTGAATCTCAGATGAGAGTCCACTGAAAGAGTTTTAGAAAGAAGTCAGTGTAACACGAAAGATAAAGGGTTTGCGTCATATGTACCGTACACAAAAATGAAAGATACAAATTATGAGGAAAAAATTGATCTGTAGGTTAAATCCTCCAAATAAGAAATCCTATGTGTGTGGTAGACTTATCCTGAGAATCAGAAAATGGGTAGCCGCATACACGCAGAATAAAGTGTGCACCTAATTAGAATTGTATTAAAAAGAAAGACCAAACAGTTCAAGACCAAATCATAATGCCATACACTTTAAATAGACATCAGGGAGCTTTATCTCAAGTGCATCAAATTGTCAGTATGGGGACAAACATTATTTAGAGTGGGTAACTGCTCTCCTGAGTTTATCTACATGATATTAACAGCATTGGCTGGACTGTATATTGATAAGGTGAAGAGAACGTTACTAGGTAACAGTGTACCAAAAAAGAATAGTGATAGCTATCATTGAGGGTCATTCCGACCCGTTTGCATGCAGCGGTTCTTCGCTGCTGTGCGAACGGGTCTGGAATACGCATGCAGGCGCATTGCGCACGCGCGTCATTGCCCGGCGACAGGGGTCGCTGGGCTACGACACTGGATACGAAGAAAGCAGTCGCAGCGGCGCCCGCAAGAAGATTGACAGAAGGAAGGTGTTCCGGGGCATCACCTGTCCGTTGGCGGCCGTTTTCTGGGAGTGGTAAGGAAAACACAGGCATGCCCAGGAGAACGGAGGGCGGATATCTGACGTCAAAACCGGCCCCATCATCGCTGAGATCGTCGCACAGGGTAAGTATGTCCAGGGCTGGTCTACCTTTACACAAAACTTTTTTAGCTAAGCAGGGCTGCACAAGCATTCGCAGCCCTGCTAAGCTAAAATACACTCCCCCATAGGCGGGGATTAGTTGATCGCACCAGCAGCAAAAAGTTGCTGGCTGCGATCAACTCAGAATGACCACCCTTATCCATAAGATGTAATCATCCAAATAGAGAGGTAGGTGAGCTAATTATTTAGAGTAACACTGTGAGCAACAATGGCAGGTAAATGTAAAAGATACAAAATACCAAATGATGCCCAAGTCCTGGGCATGTCAAGATAGTTGTGCCTCAATGTAGACAGTTCGGTGAATCGGGTCCATGTGGAAAACGCGTTTCACCCGCTAAACGGGCTTGTTCACTTCCAAGGAGCCACAGTATCTTCCTGAGTCCCTCTGGCACCCAAACAAGAGTCTTCTTCTCTCACTTTTTGTCTATCATTCCCCAATGATGTCAGATATTCCACCTGACACTCAAGTACTGTAATGCTGGATTGTGAGGGGATTATCACGTGACTAAGGAGGGATACAGGGAAGAGTCAGTCATTGTCCATCTGTATTTTCCCTCCGTTCAAAAACAAAATGAAACTGCTCCTAATCAGATATTGAGACTTACAGTCATGCTATGCCTACATACAGTTTGTTGTAGAAAAATAGATAGGCCATCAAACTCGTAGCATGAGTAGGCATATTAGCACCTTTATAAATGGTAGGGAAATGCCTGCAAAAGGGACATTTTTGATCTTTCTTCTCTTTAGATTTCATTAACCTAGATCCAATATACCGGTATAAGCTAGAAATCTGTACATTCCATAATATTTGGGTTCTAAAATTTCTCTATCATCCACTAGAGGACACTGGTGATCTAGACAGCTGAGGTGTGAAGGATGCAGACCGGAGGTAGCACAATGTAGCATAGTTACCTACTTTGCTGCCTCCTCTTCCGGGAGGAGGCAGCATTGTAGGTGTATGGGGGGGGCGTGGCCGGCACAGGATAGGCGGTCCGGGGGCGTGGCCGACAGCAGGATGGGCGGTCCGGGGGCGTTACATCAGGGTCACGTCATCGTGACTCCGCCCCCCGCTGTGCGGTGCCGAGAAACGAGCCGCTGCATAGCGGGGGGCGGAGCTACGATGACGCGATTCAGCGCAAATCGCGTCATCGGACCCCCTCGGACCGCCCGCTTGTTCTCTGCTGCGGGCGGCCGAGGGGGAAAGCGGGAGGCTTGCCCACCTTTCCGGGGGGCCGGGAGGGTCACCCGATTTTCGGGAGCCACCCGGCCATTCCGGGAGGGTAGGCAAGTATGCAATGTAGTAAAAAAAAATAAATAAATTATGCACAGCTGGCTCCCCCCCCTCCCTTCACACTCCCCCATCCCTCCAGTTTGAAAAATTGTGCTTGGAGGTAGCAGCACAGGAAAGGAGCTCCTGCTCCAAAAGAGGTTTTTCTTCTAATTATTTCAGTGGGCCGATCCAACCTAACTGAAAGGAGGGTGAAGGGTTCCCCAACTACTTTTCGGTATAAGTGAGACAAAGATCCCGGTGGAAGTGATCAGCATCTCTCTCAGAAGATCTGCAACAGTGAGTAACTGGGACAGATAGTTAAGGGAAAGGCGGCTAAATCCCCCTAGTAGGCTCAGGTGTCTATTCTCCCCGCTGGCAGCAGGCATGCGAGGGGTAGTTTAAGAACAAAGCTGAGGCAGCCGGAGCAAGCAGTCAGGCGGAAGGCTCCGGAGCGGCGGTCAGAGGATTGGTATCTGACGGCAGCGCACTAGCGTGGGGAGAGATCGACAGGAAGTCGCACTGGTAAAGGAGCAGAGAGCCACTGAGGTAACTGATTTGGATGGCTCCCTGTGGGTGCGCAGGAGGTGAGGGCTAATAGAGGCATAGTCTCCTTGTAGTAAAATTAGTTGGCAGCGAGGTGACTAAAAAAATTCAGTTGTGGCCATCTTGTTTTTTTCTGTCAGGCGCGCAGGTAGATTGGGCAATCCTCACTGATGGGGTCAGACATGCTAGAAGTTTCTGTCATGTATAGAGGCTTATACTGCAGCCATGTTAGTATTTTTCCCTCATATGCAGTGCATATAATGCCCTACTGGTGCCAGCTCCGGAAAAAAACAGAGATTTATAGGAGCTGTACTGTTGAGATTTCTCTTACGTCCTAGAGGATGCTGGGGACTCCGTAAGGACCATGGGGTATAGACGGGCTCCGCAGGAGACATGGGCACTATAAAGAACTTTAGATGGGTGTGCACTGGCTCCTCCCTCTATGCCCCTCCTCCAGACCTCAGTTAGATCCTGTGCCCAGAGGAGACTGGGTGCATTACAGGGGAGCTCTCCTGAGTTTCTCTGAAAAATAATTTTGTTAGGTTTTTTATTTTCAGGGAGCACTGCTGGCAACAGGCTCCCTGCATCGTGGGACTGAGGAGAGAGAAGCAGACCTACTTAAATGATAGGCTCTGCTTCTTAGGCTACTGGTCACCATTAGCTCCAAAGGGTCGGAACGCAGGTCTCACCCTCGCCGTTCGTCCCGGAGCCGCACCGCCGTCCTCCTCGCAGAGCCGGAAGATAGAAGCCGGGTGAGTATAAGAAGAAAGAAGACTTCAAAGGCGGCAGAAGACTTCAGATCTTCTCTGAGGTAATGCGCAGCGGTAACGCTGCGCGCCATTGCTCCCACACACAACACACACTGCAGGCACGGATGGGCGCAGGGGGGGTGCCCTGGGCAGCAATAAAAGACCTCTAGGACTGGCTAAAAGGCATATATAAGCTGAGGTGGCAATATATATTAAATCCCCCGCCAGTATTGAACAAATTGAGCGGGACCGAAGCCCGCCGCTGAGGGGGCAGAGCTTGATCCCACAGCACTAACCAGCGCCATTTTTCTCCACAGCACATGCAGAGAAGCTGGCTCCCCGGACTCTCCCCTGCTGAACACGGTGACACAGGGCAAAAAAGAGGGGGGGGGGGCACTTGTAAGGCGCAGTGAGTGTATAGGTATATATAGATAATCATATAAAAGCGCTGTTATCTGGGAATTTTGTTTCCAGTGTCAGTTGGCGCTGGGTGTGTGCTGGCATACTCTCTCTCTGTCTCTCCAAAGGGCCTTATTGGGGGAACTGTCTCCATATAAATATATCCCTGTGTGTGTGGGGGTGTCGGTACGCGTGTGTCGGCATGTCTGAAGCGGAAGGCTCATCTAAGGAGGAGGTGGAGCAGATGATTGTGGTGGTTGGACATGTGGAATGTTTTAAATGCAAATGTGACTTTGTTACATAAGAGATTAGACAAAGCAGAGTCCAGGGATAATACAGGGAGTCAATCAATGGCTTTGACGGTGTCACAGGGCCCTTCAGGGTCTCAAAAACGTCCCCTATCCCAAATAGCAGACACTGATACCGACACGGATTCTGACTCCAGTGTCGATTACGATGATACGAGGTTACACCCAAAGGTGGCCAAAAGCATTTATTATATGATTATTGCAATAAAAGATGTTTTGCATATCACAGATGACCCCTCTGTCCCTGACACGAGGGTACACATGTTTAAGGAAAAGAAACCTGAGGTAACCTTTCCCCCATCTCATGAGCTGAATGCGTTATTTGAAAAGGCTTGGGAATCTCCAGACAAGAAACTGCAGATTCCCAAAAGAATTCTTATGGCGTATCCTTTCCCGGCACAGGACAGGGTATGGTGGGAGTCCTCGCCCAGGGTGGACAAGGCTTTAACGCGCTTATCCAAGAAGGTGGCGCTACCGTCTCCAGACACGGCAGCCCTCTAGGATCCTGCTGATCGCAGACAGGAAACGACTTTAAAATCAATATATACGCATATGGGTGCCTTACTCAGACCGGCGATAGCATCGGCGTGGGTTTGTAGCGCTGTAGCAGCTTGGACAGATACCTTGTCAGCTGATATTGATACCCTAGATAGGGATACCATTTTATTGACCTTAGGTCACATTAAAGACGCAGTCTTATATATGAGAGACGCTCAGAGAGACGTTGGGCTGCTAGGTTCGAGAGCCAACGCCATGGCCATTTCTGCTAGGCGAGCACTGTGGACCCGCCAATGGACGGTGATGCCGACTCAAAAAGGCATATGGAAGTTTTGCCTTACAAGGGTGAAGTTTTATTTGGGGAAGGTCTCACGGATCTGGTTTCCACAGCTACCGCGGGTAAATCTACCTTTTTGCCTAATGTTCCCCCACAGCAAAAGAAAACACCACAGTATCAAATGCAGTCCATTCGGTCGCATAAGTCCAGAAGAGGTCGGGGATCTTCCTTCCTCGCCAGAGGTAAGGGTAGAGGGAAAAGAATGCCTGCTACGGCTAGTTCCCAGGAGCAGAAGTCCTCCCCGGCTTCTACTAAATCCACCGTATGACGCTGGGGCTCCACTGAGGGAGTCCGCGCCGGTGGGGGCACGTCTTCAACTTTTCAGCCGCGTCTGGGTTCCTTGGGTGATGGAAATTGTATCCCAAGGCTACAAGCTGGAATTCGAAGACGTGCCTCCTCGCCGATTCTTCAAATCGGCTTTACCAGCTTCTCCCCCAGAGAGGGAGATAGTTTTAGCTGCAATTCAAAAGCTGTGTCAACAGCAAGTGATTATCAAGGTTCCCCTAATTCAGCAGGGAAAGGGGTTCTATTCAACCCTGTTTGTGGTCCCGAAACCGGATGGCTCGGTCAGACCCATTCTAAACTTAAAATCCCTAAACCTGTACTTAAAGAGGTTCAAGTTCAAGATGGAATCGCTTAGGGCGGTTATCTCAAGCCTGGAAGGGGGGGATTTTATGGTGTCACTAGACATAAAGGATGCATACCTTCACGTTCCCATATATCATCCTCATCAGGCATACCTGAGATTCGCTGTACAGGACTGTCATTACCAGTTTCAGATGTTGCCGTTTGGGCTTTCCACGACCCCGAGGGTTTTCACCAAGGTAATGGCGGAAATGATGGTGCTCCTGCGCAGGCAAGGAGTCACAATTATCCCGTACTTGGACGATCTCCTGATAAAAGCGAGATTAAAGGAACAGTTGCAGAAAAGCGTGTCGCTGTCTCTGAGAGTGCTACAACAACATGGCTGGATTCTAAATCTACCAAAGTCACAGTTGGTTCCTATGACTCGGCTGTCGTTCTTAGGCATGATTCTGGACACAGAACAAAAGAGGGTTTTTCTCCCGATGGAAAAAGCCCAGGAACTCCAGAACATAGTCAGAGACCTGTTAAAACCGACGAGAGTGTCAGTACATCAATGCACTCGAGTACTGGGGAAAATGGTGGCGACCTACGAGGCCATCCCCTTCGGCAGGTTTCATGCGAGGACTTTTCAGTGGGACCTTCTGGACAAGTGGTCCGGGTCCCATCTTCAAATACATCAGAAAATAACCCTGTCCCCCAGGGCCAGGGTGTCTCTCCTGTGGTGGCTGCAGAGTGCTCACCTTCTAGAGGGTCGTAGGTTCGGCATTCAAGACTAGGTTCTGGTGACCACGGACGCGAGCCTCCAAGGATGGGGAGCAGTCACACAGGGAAGGAACTTTCAGGGACTATGGTCAAGCCAAGAGGCTTGTCTACACATCAACATACTGGAATTAAGGGCCATATACAATGGCCTTCGACAAGCGGAAAATCTTCTTCGCGACCTACCGGTTCTGATTCAATCAGACAACGTCACAGCTGTGGCTCATGTAAACCGCCAAGGCGGGACAAGGAGCAGAGTGGCTCCTGGGCAGAAAGGCGGGACAAGGAGCAGGATTCTGCGCTGGGCAGAAAATCACGTAAGCGCTCTGTCAGCGGTATTCATTCCGGGAGTGGACAACTGGGAAGCAGACTTCCTTAGCAGACACGATCTCCATCCAGGAGAGTGGGGACTTCATCAAGAAGTTTTTGCAGAGATAACAAGTCTTTGGGGACTTCCTCAAATAGACATGATGGCGTCACGCCTCAACAAGAAGCTTCGGAGGTATTGTGCCAGGTCAAGGGACCCTCAGGCAGTAGCGGTGGACGCCCTGGTGACACCATGGGTGTATCAGTCGGTCTATGTGTTCCCTCCTCTTATCTCAAAAATATTGAGAATCATAAGACAAAAAAGAGTGCAGACAATACTCATTGTTCCAGATTGGCCTCGATGGGCCTGGTATTCAGATCTTCAGGAGATGCTCACAAAAGATCCATGGCCTCTTCCTCTCAGGGAGGACCTGTTGCAGCAGGGGCCCTGCGTGTTCCAAGACTTACCGCGGTTACGTTTAACGGCATGGCGGTTGAACACCGAATCCTAGCTGGGAAAGGTAGTCCGGAGGAAGTCATCCCTACTCTGATAAAGGCTAGGAAGGAGGTGACGGCGAAACATTATCACCGTATTTGGAGGAAATATGTTTCTTTTTCATCCACTAGGGGTCACTGGAGTACTCTTGGGATATGGACGGTTCCACAGGAACTAAGCACTGAATAAATTAAAATTTGAGACTACTCCTTCCCTCCATATCCCAGAGTACCTTTGTTTTTTCGGTGCTCACCGAGCAACAAGGCTTGTGGAGTTAGTCCACAATTATTGAATTTTCAAGGCCACATCCTTTCCCCCCTTCCAGAAAGGCGAGGGTCCGGGATAGTGGAAGCTGCTGAAGTAGCTGTGGGTGTCGGGCCTCTCGGAAAGAGCTCCCTCACCACCACGTGCAGGACGCCTGCAGAAAAGGCTGACGGAGCTTACAGAAGAAACCCCGTCATAGCCCTCACCACAGGGTCCAGGTATGTTGAACGGGGCGGTCAGCTCACGCTGCCGCCCCGCTGGATGGGATATTGTGTGTGTGCCGCCCGCCGCTGCCTACAGCCGCCCGCCGCCGCTTCCAGCGCCGCTGTTATGCTGCCTCCCCCGCCGTTCTGAGCCGCGCCGGCCAGTTGATTATGCATAGGCCGCTCCACGGCTCTATGCGGCACGCTCCCCTGCTCCGATGCCGCTTCCGGCTCCCTCTCAGCATAGCCGGCCTCCGTGTATAGTGAGGCGGTACACGGAGCATGGGGGGGGAGGCACACTAATAATAAGCATACAGGTCTGATGTTACTATATTCAGGGTTCTATATTATATACAGGTCTGATGTTACCCGCAGGGGTGAAAGCATGTTCAGGCAGCGCTGCATAAATAGGCTTTTAAGCCTTTGTTAAACAGGAACAAATTATATGTGCAGGGTTAATGCAATATAAGAGGTTTATTAAATCTGCTGACATATTATAAGTCTGCACTTTGTGTTATACTGTGAGCATGGGTACATATTAACCATGCTTCCTGTTTTTCCTGTTGTATTTCCAGAATTTCCTGTATTACATCTCTCCACCATTGAAGGCGCAGGGATGTTAGGGGGAATTTGGGATCAGGCATATTGCTGGCGTGCACTGCACTTGGCCAGATATATATATTTTAGAGACACCTTAGTGCTATTTACTGAGTCGCGCAAGTTGTCTGTCTTTGTATTTTGTATTGTCTGTCTGCATAATGAGTAAGACACCAGCAAAGTCCAAAAAGCAGTTTCACTGCAATGTCTGTAAGGGTGTATTTCCGGATGAATCTACCACATGTAAAGTATGTTTTGTAAATTCAGAAACAAATACAATTTCTGCTCCGGTTTCAAATCCAATTTCAACCCCGGACCCGCCATGGGCTATGTTAGCAGATGTCCTAGCTGGATTGCAATCAGAATTGGCCGCCTCTCGGCAGGAGCGAGAGGCGGCAAGATCTGAGTCTAGGGTGAGTCCGCTAGAACTACCGGAGGGGTCTCAGCCTTACCAAAAGTCAAAATCCTCTTTGGTTAAGGGGGATAAGTTTAATTTCTCTTATAAATTACCGGTTTCTGCTATGTTACTTTCTGACGATTCTACGCCAAACCTCACTGTACAATATGAGGTTGAGGAGGGCGAAGTAGACCAGCAGTCAGATAGTGACGATTTTGACAGCCCAGGCATTGATAATCTCATCAGAGCGCTGCGTCAGTCTCTGAAGTTTACAGAAACTGAGGAGCCTCTGACAAATGATGAGGTCGTCTTTACTAAACGACAGAGAACTCCAATGGGTTTTCCTGTTTCGGAATCTCTTAATAAAATGTTACTAGAAACAAAAAAGAATCCGGATAAACGGTTTTCTATACCTCACAGATTTAGGTCTAGTTATCCGTTTCCAGACTCAGTAACAGCTACATGGGAGAATCCGCCGTTGGTGGATTCATCTGTGTCTAGACTTACAAAGAAATGAACCATACCAGTACCAGCTGCTACTACACTTAAGGACCCTTCGGACCGTAAAATAGAAGCTATGCTAAAGTCCATGTATACAGCAGCAGGAGTGCTGCTTAGACCTGGGTTGAGTGGCATTTGGGTAACTAAGGCGCTAATGGTATGGATAACAGAACTCAGGTCTGCCTTAACTGATGATCACCTTATACTTCTCGCTGATCAAATCTGGGAAGCTGCTGACTATCTATGTACAGCTTCTACTGACGTCTGTCAGCTCACTTCTCACCTTTCATCATCACTAGTTACAGCACGACGAGCGCTCTGGCTACGTTCTTGGCAAGCGGAAGCAGAGGTAAAAAAAGGTATAGAATCGTTACCTTACGAGGGCGAGAAGTTATTTGGTCCTGAATTGGACAAATGGATTTCTGAGGCCACGGGAGGAAAGTCGGTTTTCTTACCATTACCTCCAACAGTACCTAGAAAGAGGTATTCTGGACCGGCGTTCAAATCCTTTAGACCTCAGTCCTTTCGCGGGCGTGGCAGGGGAACGGCCACACCTGGTAGACGAGGTCGGGGACGTGGTTTCCAACAAACCAATACCACTCGTCAGGATACTAGAGTCACTGGCAAGCCGGTGGCATGACGGGCTCCCAGCCCATCTCGGATCTCCTATTGTGGGAGCACGCTTTCAGTCATTCCAGTTGGCGTGGCTTCAGACGTCCACAGATGGGTTGATCCGCAAGTTACTTTTAACAGGTTACAAAATAGAGTTCGACTGTCTCCCGCCAATGCGGTTTTTCAGGACAGGACTGCCTGTGCCGGATGACAAGAAGGCGATTCTGCAAACTGCCATTCAGTCTCTGCTGGATGCAGCAGTTTTGATTCCGGTCCCTGTACACCAGGGGTGGGGAACCTTTATTCTGCCGAGGGCCATTTGGATATTTATAAAATCCTTCGGGGGCCATACTAGTCTGCCCCCCGCGCGCGCCAAAAAATGGGTGTGGACAGTTAAAATGGGACGTGATACACATATGCCCCCAATAGTGCAGTGCCAGATCCACAATTGCCCCCACAGTTCCAGGTATACAAATGCCCCTCACAGTGCCAGGTATACAGATGCCCCCACAGTGCCAGGTATACAAATGCCCCTCACAGTGCCAGGCATACAGATGCCCCCACAGTGCCAGGCATACAAATGCCCCCCACAGTGCCAGGTATACAGATGCCCCCACAGTGCCAGGTATACAAATGCCCCTCACAGTGCCAGGTATACAAATGCCCCTCACAGTGCCAGGTATACAGATGCCCCTCACAGTGCCAGGTATACAGATGCCCCTCACAGTGCCAGGTATACAGATGCCCCCACAGTGCCAGGTATACAGATGTCCCCACAGTGCCAGTTATACAAATGCCCCTCACAGTGCCAGGTATACAGATGCCCCCCCCGTCCCGCTTACCGCTCCTTTTGGCGGGGACACGGAGGAGAGCGCGGCTATGTTGGGCGGCGGCGTGTAAGACTTGAAACCAGCCGCCGGTTCGAGAGCCAATCAGAGCTCGTGGACCGGCAGCCGCGGCTCCTGATTGGCTATTCTGCAAACTGCCATTCAGTCTCTGCTGGATGCAGCAGTTTTGATTCCGGTCCCTGTACACCAGGGGTGGGGAACCTTTATTCTGCCGAGGGCCATTTGGATATTTATAAAATCCTTCGGGGGCCATACTAGTCTGCCCCCCGCGCGCGCCAAAAAATGGGTGTGGACAGTTAAAATGGGACGTGATACACATATGCCCCCAATAGTGCAGTGCCAGATCCACAATTGCCCCCACAGTTCCAGGTATACAAATGCCCCTCACAGTGCCAGGTATACAGATGCCCCCACAGTGCCAGGTATACAAATGCCCCTCACAGTGCCAGGCATACAGATGCCCCCACAGTGCCAGGCATACAAATGCCCCCCACAGTGCCAGGTATACAGATGCCCCCACAGTGCCAGGTATACAAATGCCCCTCACAGTGCCAGGTATACAAATGCCCCTCACAGTGCCAGGTATACAGATGCCCCTCACAGTGCCAGGTATACAGATGCCCCTCACAGTGCCAGGTATACAGATGCCCCCACAGTGCCAGGTATACAGATGTCCCCACAGTGCCAGTTATACAAATGCCCCTCACAGTGCCAGGTATACAGATGCCCCCCCCGTCCCGCTTACCGCTCCTTTTGGCGGGGACACGGAGGAGAGCGCGGCTATGTTGGGCGGCGGCGTGTAAGACTTGAAACCAGCCGCCGGTTCGAGAGCCAATCAGAGCTCGTGGACCGGCAGCCGCGGCTCCTGATTGGCTGCCAGTCCGCGAGCTCTGATTGGCTCACGAACCGGCGGCTGGTTTCAAGTCCTACACACCGCCGCCGCCCGACAATAGCCGCGCTCTCCTCCGTGTGGTGACAGCTGAGACATGCTGCCGCCGGACTGTGCGGCGGCGTGTCTCACTGAGAGGAGCGGGTGGGCCGGACCAAACGGCTTCGCGGGCCTTATACGGCCCGCGGGCCGAAGGTTCCCCACCCCTGCTGTACACCAACAGGGTCAGGGTTATTATTCCAGTCTGTTTGTGGTACCAAAGCCGGATGGCTCGGTCAGGCCAATATTGAACTTAAAGGGCCTCAATCAGTACGTCACTTACTACAGATTCAAGATGGAATCTCTGCGGTCAGTAATTGCAGGCCTAGAGCCACAGGAATTCATGATTGCGCTGGATCTCAAGGATGCGTACTTACACATTCCGATTTGGCCACCTCATCAAAGGTTCTTGCGGTTTGCAATACGACAGAACCATTACCAGTTTCAGGCTCTACCGTTTGGCCTCTCGTCAGCGCCTCTGGTATTCACCAAAGTGATGTCTGTGATGATAGCTCATCTCAGATCCCTAGGAGTGATAATAGTTCCGTACTTGGACGATTTACTCATCAAAGCCCTGTCTCAACAAATCCTCCTTCAACAGGCATTGCTGACATACAATGTACTGGTTCACCACGGTTGGATTGTCAACTTCAAAAAATCACATCTAATTCCGTCTCAACGAATTCAATTCCTAGGTATGGTTCTCGATACGGTAAATCAAAGAATTTACCTACCCGAACAGAAAGTACAGGTCATTCGTCATCTGGTACAGTTAGTGCTCAAGCCACGCACAGTCTCGGTTCATTTGTGCATTCGCCTCTTAGGCACAATGGTGGCGGCTTTCGAAGCGCTTCAGTTCGGAAGATTTCACTCACGTCCTTTTCAACTGGATGTGCTCACACAGTGGTCGGGCTCGCATCTGCAGATTCACCACAGGGTGAGGTTGTCTCCAAGGGCCAGAGTGTCTCTACTCTGGTGGCTCAAAGTACAGAATCTAACTGCAGGGAAACGGTTCGGCGCCTGGAATTGGATAATTCTCACGGCGGACGCGAGTCTCAGAGGTTGGGGAGCAGTAGTTCAAAATTATCAGCTCCAGGGTCTCTGGGCGGATCACGAAAGATTGCTGTCTATAAATGTCCTGTAACTCCGGGCAATTTACAATGCGTTACGACAAGCAGTGCACATGCTGCAGGCTCAGGCTGTTCAGGTGCAGTCAGACAATGCGACGGCGGTCGCATACATCAACAAACAAGGAGGAACGAAAAGCCGCATGGAAATGCGGGAAGTAGCTCGAATCCTCAATTGGGCAGAATATCACCAAGTGATATTGTCGGCAGTATTAATTCCGGGAGTGGACAACTGCGAGGCGGATTATCTCAGCCGTCGGGATTTTCATCTAGGAGAATGGGCATTAAATCCAGAAGTGTTTCACATGTTGGTCCAGAAGTGGGGTTACCCACAGGTGGACCTGATGGCATCTCGCCACAATCATCAAACGCCCCAGTACGTGTCCAGAACGAGAGATCCAAAGGCAGTGGCGGTGGATGCTCTCACAATCATGTGGCCATACAGTCTCGTGTATCTGTTTCCACCGTTTCCGCTGCTCCCTCTATTGCTAAAACGGATCAAAAGAGAGTCCGTCACAGTCATATTAGTGGCGCCTCATTGGCCTCGGAGAGCTTGGTTTTCGGATCTCCGCGGTCTACTCACAGACGATCCTTGGCCGCTCCCACTACGTCCGGACCTGTTACAACAGGGTCCGTTCCTTTACCCAGATTTAGCGCGGCTGCGTTTGACGGGGTGGCTGTTGAGACCGCCCTCTTAAGAAGAGAGGGCATTCCAGAATCAGTTATACCAACCATGTTACGAGCTAGGAAGCCGGTTACGGCAGCTCATTATTACAGAATTTGGCGTGCCTATATAGGTTGGTGTGAAGCTCGGAAGTTTCCGACATCGTCTTTCAAGTTATCCCGTCTTTTGTTATTTCTACAGATGGGTTTAGATGGAGGTCTGCGTTTATGCACACTAAAAGTGCAGATATCTGCGTTGTCAATTTATTTTCAAAGAAGATTGGCTCTATTGCCGTCGGTACACACCTTTATGCAGGGTGTCCTCAGAGTACAGCCTCCATTCACTCCACCTACTGCGCCATGGTACTTGAATCTGGTTTTAGATTTCTTACAGTCTTTTTATTTTGAACCCTTACAACAAGTGGATATTAAGTTTCTCACTTGGAAAACAATTTTCTCCTAGCCTTGGCTTCGGCAAGGCGTGTTTCAGATTTGGGTGCCTTGTCATGCAAGCCACCGTATTTAGTGTTTCATGATGACAGAGCGGAACTTCGGACGAATCCCGCTTTCCTACCAAAAGTAGTGTCCTCTTTTCGCATCAATCAACCAATAGTAGTTCCTGTGTTAACAGGAGAATCTGGAACCTTGGATGTGGTACGCGCATTACGCGTTTATGTATCCCGAACATCTACAGTTCGTAAGACGGATACGTTGTTTATCCTCTATGATGCGGCCAAGTTGGGTTGGCCAGCTTCTAAGCAGACCTTATCCAGATGGATAAAACTGACCATACGTCAGGCTTACCTTCATGCTAGGTTACAGCCGCCTACATCAGTAACAGCTCATTCCACACGTTCTGTAGGAACGTCATGGGCAGCTGGTCGTGGAGCTTCTACGACACAGCTTTGCCGTGCGGCTACATGGTCTTCAGTGCACACGTTTGTGCGCTTTTATAAGTTTGATACTTTTGCGGCATCAGCATCTAGCTTTGGCCGTCTAGTGTTACATGTGCCAAACAGCTCTCCCGCCCACGGGGGAAACTTTGGTACGTCCCAAGAGTACTCCAGTGACCCCTAGTGGATGAAAAAGAAAATAGGATTTTGGTACTTACCAGGTAAATCCTTTTCTTTGAATCCATAGGGGGCACTGGACGCCCACCCAGAGCAGTTTTACCTGGTTGTGGTAGGTTCAGAAAATCTTATGGTAACACACTCTTACCGACTGTTTCAAATTAGAAATTCTATCGGGTTGGTGTCAACTGTTGTCAGTATCGTTATGTGTCAACTTTATTGTTGTCTGTTTTGGTTATATGTATTTCTCCATTGTCAACCTCTATAGCTCCTGTTCGGCTCAGTAAAAAAACACTGAGGTACTCTGGGATATGGAGGGGAGGAGTAGTCTCAAATTTTTATTTATTCAGTGCCTAGTTCCTGTGGAACCGTCCATATCCCAAGAGTACTCCAGTGCCCCCTATGGATTCAAAGAAAAGGATTTACCTGGTAAGTACCAAAATTGGTGTGAAGCCAAGAATGCTCCTATGGAAGATTTCCACTTGGGCCGTTTTCTCCACTTTCTACAGACAGGAGTGGATATGGGCCTAAAGTTAGGCTCCATTAAGGTACAGATTTCGGCCCTATCTATATTCTTCCAGAAGGAATTGGCTTCTCTCCCAGAAGTCCAGACTTTTGTAAAGGGAGTGCTACACATCCAGCCTCCTTTTGTGCCCCCAGTGGCACCATGGGACCTTAACGTGGTGTTACGGTTCCTAAAATCTCACTGGTTTGAGCCTCTTCAAACAGTTGAATTAAACTTTCTCACTTGGAAGGTGGTCATGTTATTGGCCTTGGCATCTGCAAGGCGGGTGTCCGAATTGGCGGCCTTGTCTCATAAGAGCCCCTATCTCATTTTCCATGTGGATAGAGCTGAGTTGAGGACTCGTCCTCAATTTTTGCCTAAGGTGGTGTCATCATTTCATATGAACCAACCTATTGTGGTGCCTGTGGCTACGGGAGACTTGGAGGATTCCAAGTCCCTTGATGTAGTCAGGGCCTTAAAAATGTACGTAGCCAGGACGGCTCGGATTAAGAAAACAGAGGCACTGTTTGTCCTGTATGCAGCCAACAAAGTTGGCGCTCCTGCTTCTAAGCAGACTATTGCTCGCTGGATCTGTAGCACGATTCAGCAGGCTCATTCTACGGCTGGATTGCCGTTACCAAATTCGGTAAAGGCCCATTCCACTAGGAAGGTGGGCTCTTCTTGGGCGGCTGCCCGAGGCATCTCGGCATTACAGCTTTGCCGAGCGGCGACTTGGTCGGGTTCAAACACTTTTGCAAAATTCTACAAGTTTAATACCCTGGCTGATGAGGACCTCATGTTTGCTCAATCGGTGCTGCAGAGTCATCCGCACTCTCCCGCCCGTTTTGGAGCTTTGGTATAATCCCCATGGTCCTTACGGAGTCCCCAGCATCCTCTAGGACGTAAAAGAAAATAAGATTTTAAACCTACCGGTAAATCTTTTTCTCCTAGTCCGTAGAGGATGCTGGGCGCCCGTCCCAGTGCGGACATAATTCTGCATGACTTGTATATAGTTGTTGCTTACATAAGGGTTATGTTACAGTTAAGATCAGTCGTTGGCTGATTCTGTTTTGTTCATACTGTTAACTGGTTGTGTATATTCCAGGTTATACGGTGTGGATGGTGTGGGCTGGTATGAATCTTGCCCTTAGATTAACAAAAATTCTTTCCTCGTACTGTCCGTCTCCTCTGGGCACAGTTTCTCTAACTGAGGTATGGAGGAGGGGCATAGTGGGAGGAGCCAGTGCACACCCATCTAAAGTTCTTTATAGTGCCCATGTCTCCTGCGGAGCCCGTCTATACCCCATGGTCCTTACGGAGTCCCCAGCATCCTCTACGGACTAGGAGAAAAAGATTTACCGGTAGATTTAAAATCTTATTTTTTCTAAATTTAAGTTGATGAAGAGTATGGGGTATATGCAATTGCGGTCGAATTCCCGAAATTGTCGAATTTCGGGTCATTTTCGACCAAAAAAAAAATTCGCCTATGCAATTCAGTGCTTTCCGACCAAAAAACGGACTTTCAAAATTCGACTTTTTGAAATTCGAATTTTTGCAAATTCGACTTTTCTGCAATGATACAAGTGCTGCAATTCGACCAAAGCATATTCAATTCAAGTTTGGAAATTCGACAGCAGTGCTTTTAGACAGCAAATTCGTCATTTTCAATCCGCCACACTTTGGAGGGTGAAAACAAATAAAAAAAATTTAAACATGTTTTTTTTGTGTTTTTTTGGGGGGGAATAGCAGATCTATTTATATTAGAAGGGATTAGGTACTTTTTTTTTTTTTTTTGGAGGCACAAATATTATTTATATATTTTTTAAAATATTATTTTTTTATTTTTATTTTTTTATTGCTGGAACGGTAAAATCCTAAAAAAAAATGGCGTGGGGTCCCCCCTCCAAAGCATAACCAGCCTCGGGCTCTTCGAGCTGGTCCTGGTTCTAAAAATGCGGGGGAAAAATTGACAGGGGATCCCCCGTATTTTTAAAACCAGCACCGGGCTCTGCGCCTGGTGCTGGTGCCAAAAATACGGGGGACAAAAAGCGTAGGGGTCCCCCGTATTTTTAACACCAGCATCGGGCTCCACTAGCTGGACAGATAATGCCACAGCCGGGGGTCACTTTTATGCCGTGCCATGCGGCCGTGGCATTAAATATCCAACTAGTCACCCCTGGCCGGGGTACCCTGGGGGAGTGGGGACCCCTTCAATCAAGGGGTCCCCCCCCCAGCCACCCAAGGGCCAGGGGTGAAGCCCGAGGCTGTCCCCCCCCCCATCCAATGGGCTGCGGATGGGGGGGCTGATAGCCTTTTGTGATCATGAAAAGAATATTGTTTTTTCCAGCAGTACTACAAGTCCCAGCAAGCCTCCCCCGCAAGCTGGTACTTGGAGAACCACAAGTACCAGCATGCGGGAGAAAAGCGGGCCCGCTGGTACCTGTAGTACTACTGGAAAAAAAATACCCAAATAAAAACAGGACACACACACCGTGAAAGTAAAACTTTATTTCATACGTCGACACACACATACTTACCTATGTTCACACGCCGACATCGGTCCTCTTCTCCATGTAGAATCCAGGGGTACCTGAAAATAAAAGATCAATATACTCACCTCAGCCATGGTCCAGAGATAAATCCACGTACTTGTAGAAAAAAACAAAACGCAAATACCCGCTCCATGCCGGACTGAAAGGGGTCCCATGCTGACACATGAGACCCCTATCCCCGAATGCAGAGAGACCTGTCAGTGACAGCTGTCACAGAAAGGTCTCTATAGCCAATCAGGAAGCGCAACTTCGTTGCGCTCACCTGATTGGCTCTGCGCGTCTGAGCAGACAGCGCATCGCACAGCCCAGTCCATTATATTCAATGGTGGGAACTTAGCGGCTAGCGGTGAGGTCACCCGCCGGTCAGCGGCTGACCGTGGGTTAACCCCACCGCTACCCGCAAAGTTCCCACCATTGAAAGTAATGGAGCGGCTTTGCGATGCGCTGTCTGACAGCTCAGACAGCGCACAGCCAATCAGGTGAGCGCCACGGAAGTAGCGCTTCCTGATTGGCTGAAGGGACTTCAGTGACAGGAGTCACGTGATGTCCCGGGATTCGGGAGAAAGGGGTCTGATGTGAAAGCATGGGACCCCTTTCTTAGTCCGGTATGGATCGGTGTTCGTTTTTTTGTTTTGCCAAGTACGTGGATTATCTCTGGACCTGGATGTACCTCTGGACGCTGGAAGGTGAGTATAATTTTTTCACAGGTACCCTCGGATCGTCGGAGACCGTGGCAGTCGGCGTGTCAATATAGGTAAGTATGTGTGTGTCGGTAGTGTGTAATAAAGTTTTACTATCAAGGTGTCTGTGTACTGTTTTTATTTGGGTATTTTTTTTCCAGTAGTACTACAGGTACCAGCGGGCCCGTTTTTCTCCCGCATGCTGGTACTTGTGGTTCTCCAAGTACCAGCTTGCGGGGGAGGCTTGCTGGGACTTGTAGTACTACTGGAAAAAACAATATCTTTTTATTATCACAAAAGGCTATCAGCCCCCCCATCCGCAGCCCATTGGATGGGGGGGGACAGCCTCGGGCTTCACCCCTGGCCCTTGGGTGGCTGGGGGGGGGGACCCCTTGATTGTAGGGGTCCCCACTCCCCCAGGGTACCCCGGCCAGGGGTGACTAGTTGGATATTTAATGCCACGGCCGCAGGGCACGGCATAAAAGTGACCCCCGGCTGTGGCATTATCTGTCCAGCTAGTGGAGCCCGATGCTGGTGTTAAAAATACGGGGGACCCCTACTCTTTTTGTCCCCCGTATTTTTGGCACCAGCACCAGGCGCAGAGCCTGGTGCTGGTTTTAAAAATACGGGGGATCCCTGCCCAATTTTTCCCCTGCATTTTTAGAACCAGGACCAGCTTGAAGAGCCCGAGGCTGGTTATGCTTTGGAGGGGGGACCCCACGCCATTTTTTTTTTCCGGGTTTTTCCCGTTTTTTCCCGTTTTCTAAAATCGCGGCAAAATCCGCCAAATCGGCCGATTTTCGCCCGCGATTCTGGCGAATCCGTTTTTCATTGAATATGGTGAATTCCGGAAGCCACCTTCCGGAATTCACCTGTCGAATTTAGTCGAATTAAAAAACGGCGAAAAATTGCCGCGATTCGCCGTGAATTGCATATACCCCTATATGTTTTGTCTTCAAAGGGACACTGCTGGCAGGTCCTGTGGAGGGGGAGCACCAGAATTCTCAACCCTGTCAACTCAAGCTGTATCAACAGTTGGCGGTGTGCGGGTTGTAAACGTCAGGCTGGTTCATTTTTTTAAACTAATTTTAAAATATAATTCCAGCTGTGTGACTCTTTATTTTTCATTGCTCCCTATATCCCTACGGTCTTTCTCCTCCTATTCTAATAGGGTGAAAGCACTGCTGATTGGTGTGCGTGTTTTTACATGGCGTCTAAAGCACCAACCAAGACCACAAAGACTTGTTATGTATGTTCAAAATGTGAGAAAAATAGCACTAATATTGGCACCTCCGGGTGTGCGACACATGTTTGGGAATGGACCCTCAACCTAGGAGCAGTGGTCCATCCTGGTCATGGAAAAATGCGCTGGCAGATATTTCGAAGGAAATGGCAGAATCCCGCAAGCAACATTTAGAATGGGCTGCGGGTTTTTTCAAAACTATGGAGGAATTCCTAATTAGAATTACTCCGCCCGCACAGGTAGAAAAGAATGTGCATAAAGCGGTAAAGAGACCCCTCCCTCTCCTGCAGGAAGAGGAGGAAGGTCTCCTGGAGGATGAGGATGAGGGGGAGTCAGTTGAGGTAATAATTGATGTCAGTCCTCAGGGGGAGGACACTGAGGTCAAGGAGTTAGAATCCCTTATTGAAGCTGTTAAACATGTCCTTAACCTCAAAGAGGAGGAGGTTAAGGAACTTGAAGTCTTTGATCTATTTGAGTCTCAGAAACCGCAAGCAGCAGTTTTTCCGATTCCTCAAACTCTCCAAGATCAAATGGGAGAAGCATGGAAGCAGCCAGATAGACGCTTCCAAATTCCTCAAAAGTTCACGGATAATTACCCACTACCCAAGGGAGTCATGTCCAAATAGGAGGTTCCTCCGATTGTGTATGCCTCCCTGGCTAGACTGTCAAAGAAGACAATCTTACCAATACCAACGTGGCTACACTAAAGGATGTGTCAGACCGTAAGTTGGATACGGCACTTAAATCCATCTTTGTGGCTGCAGGAGCATCACAGAGACCTACGATTATCAGTGCTTTCGTTAATAAGGCTATTGTCACGTGGGCTGGTCAAATAGTGCAAGCAGTGGTGGAAGATAATAGCCAGGAAGAGATAGTTAGACTAGCGGAACATATCTGAGAGTTGGCCACGTACATTTGCCAAGCTACAAAAGATGCTAGCAGTATAGCATCTCGGCTTCGGCTATATCGGCCAGATGGATTCTGTGGCTCAGAGATTGGCAGGTGGACTCAGATTTAAAGAAGGCAGTGGAGGCTTTATTTGGTCCTGAATGAGCCAACTGGATTTCACAGGCCACGGCGGGAAAAATCTACTTTTCTGCCTACTAAGTATCCTAGAACTACGCCACCGGTAAGAAGAAATTACTCTGGTCCGGTGTTCAATTCATTTAGGTCTCAGTCCTTTCGAGCCAGGGATAGAAGGTTTGGCAGTCAAGCACGTGGAAACAGAGGCAGAGGCCGTTCTCAGTCCACAGACCGAAAACAGGACACTAAGTCTGCTGACAAGACCATGGCATGACGGTCTCCCAGCTCACCTTCGGTCTCCTATGGTGGGTGCACGGTTGGAAAGGTTTCAGGATGCCTGGGCCAAAACCTCACCAAAAGTCTGGATCAACAGTATTATTTACCATGGATACAAAATAGATTTTCTGAACTGACCTCACAGTCAGTTCTTTATGACAGGCCTACCTCCGTGTCCTCAAAGAGCGACGGCATTAGACACGGCTATTCAAAAGTTACTTCTGACTGAAGTAATTATGCCAGTTCCGGTTTCTCAAAAAGGAACGGGATTTTATTCAAATCTTTTTGTAGTGCCAAAACCGGATGGTTCTGTCAGACTAATCCTCAATTTAAAGGTGTTAAATCAATTCCTGACGGTTTACAGATTTAGGATGGAATCGATACAGTCAGTCATTGCGAGCCTGGAGCAACAGGAGTTCATGGTGGCGATGGACATAAATGATGCGTACTTCCATGTCCCAATTTGGTCTCCACACCAAGCTTATTTACGGTTTGCAGTGGGCAAGAATCATTACCAATTCAGAGCTCTACCGTTCGGCCTATCATCGGCCCCGAGAATCTTCACAAAGATCATGGCAGCCATGGTAGCGAAATTGAGATCATTAGGGGTAACGATAATACCGTATCTGGACGACCTTCTTATCAAAGCTCCCTCTCAGGACCAGTTGATCCGGGATGCTCAGATCGCTCATCAGTTTCTGATTCAACACGGCTGGATTGTGAATTTCAACATATCCAATTTGCAACCGACACAGAAAATTCAATTCCTGGGTCTCATCTAAGATACAATCCAACTGAGAGTGTTCCTTGCAGAAGACAAGATTTGAGACATCAAGGAAATGGTACGTCAGGTTCTACAGAACCAAACGGTCTCTCTACATCTTTGTATACGGCTTCTAGGGAAGATGGTAGCGTCTTTCGAAGCGATCCAATATGGCAGACTATATTCCAGACCGTTTCAGCTAAATCTGATTACTCAGGGGGCAGGCATGGAAGGATTTGCTTGTCGCCTCAGGCCAAGACCTCGTTGATTTGGTGGTCGGTCCACAAAAGCCTAGCAGCGGGAAAAAGGTTTGGAATCTGGGATTGGAAAATATTGACTACAGATGCCACTCTCAGAGGATGGGGGGCAGTGCTGGACAACCGTAAATTTCAAGGAAGATGGTCACCATACGAGAGCAGCCTTCCAATAAACGTACTGGTGCTAAGAGCCATTTACAATGCACTTCTTCTGGCGGAAGACCTAGTATGGGCTCAGCACGGAAGAGTGCAGTCGGACAATGTGATGGCAGCAGCATACATAAACCATCAGTGAGGAACAAAAAGCCACATGGCCTTAAAGGAGGCTACAAAGATTTAGTACGTCTACGATCAACTCTGAATTACCCCCAATGTAATAATAATGTTAAAAAAATTAGTCCCCCCCCCCCGTACAAGTACTGTGCATGCGCAGTTCAGACCTGATCGCCCCCTGTGCGAAAACGCACAGCTACAGTCAGGTCTGCATCCTTCACACCCCAGTCTGCATCCTTCACACCCCAGCTGTCTAGATCTCCAGTGTCCCTGAGTGGATTCAGAGAAATTATTTATTATTTTTATTTATTAACCGTTTCTTATATAGCGCAGCATATTCCGTTGCGCTTTACAATTAGAGCAACAGTAATAGAACAATACTGGTTAAAAACAGACAGACATACGGGTCAATTCTATTCGGCAACTAAAGAATAGCGCCGGGAATTAGCTCCCGACGCTATTCAATTCTGCTACTAGTTGCCCGCAATTGTCGGGAATTCTTCTCTCATCCCCGGGGGATGAGAGAATAAACCCGACAAAAGTGCTGCCTCGCGGCCGGCGCGAGGCTGATTCTGTCGGGAATCAGCCTCGCGCCGGGTAGTTAAGTCGGAGAATGCCCGTTCTCCCGACAAAACTACCTGTTAAGTCGGCGAGAACGGGACATCGCCGACTTAACTTTAGCTGAATTGAATAGCGTCGGGAGCTAATTCCCGGCGCTATTCTTTAGTTGCCGAATAGAATTGACCCCATAGAGGTAGGAAGGCCCTGCTCGCAAGCTTACAATCTATAGGGAAATAGGCATAGATACACAAGGATAGATGCTACCTATTGCATAATGGTCCACCAGATTGCTAGGTTCTTAATGGGTTGTATGATGATACCCCGCAATGTTGGCCAAGTGTCAGGAGGGTGTAAGAGTAAAGAATGACAAGATATGTGATGTTATGTATACTGTACAGAGGGGATGTAATTAGATAGGGAAGCACTGAAGGTTATGTGGGTGGGTCTGGAATTTGATAGGCTTGTCTGAAGAGGTGAGTTTTCAGGGAACATTTAAAGGTTTGGAGACTAGAGGAGAGTCTTATTGTGCGTTGGAGGGCATTCCACAGAGTTGGTGAAGCCCGGATAAAGTCCTGTAATTTTGAGTGTGAACAAGTAATGCATGTGGATGAGAGACGTAGATCTTGTGCAGAGCGGAGAGGTCGGGTTGGGAGATATTTTGAGATGAGTGAAGAGATGTATGTTGGTGCAGTTTGGTTAATAGCCTTGTATGTCAGTAAATGGATTTATCGGTAAGTACCAAAATCCTCTTGTTGTATACAAGGGCACTTGGTCACGCATGGACCTGGCACAAGTTTTCAAAACTATTTAAATAGTCACTGTTACAACAGTCCCCAGTTCTGCTTCATTTTAGATATTTACCTCTGTGGGCTGACGCTGAGTTGAACGCATGTCAGATGTAATTGCTCCAGCTTTTCTTGCATGGAATTATTGTACTTGGTATCACACCTGTCCTCCTCATCGGCACTTCCATTACATCTTTACATCTTACATCTTTACTTCATGCATTAGAAAATAAGTGTGAAATGAGGTGTTATTACGCATAAACACGCATTCCACCGAACATTGGGCCTAATTCAGACCTGATCGCTAGGGTGCGTTGTTTGCAACCCTGCGATCAGGTAGTAGCCGCCTACAGGGGGAGGGGGAAACCGCTGTGCAGGAGAGCTGCACAAACAGAAGTTTGTGCAGTCTCTGCACAGCCCAGGACTTACTCTTCCAGTGCGATGATCGGGGCCGGTGCTGACTTCAGAAACCCTCCCTTCAAACGCCTGGTCCCTCCTGCGTTTCTCTGGACACTCCTTAAAAACGGTCAGTTGCCACCCACAAACGGCCTCTTCCTGTCAGTCACCTTGCGATCGCGGCGATCGCTTTTCTCGCACATCCCGTCGCTGCCCGCCGATCCTTGTCGCTGCAGACCAACGCGCGCATTGCGGTGCAAACACATGTGCAGTTCAGACCTGATCGCAGGCTGTACGAAAACGCAACCTAGCGATCGGGTCTGAATTAGGCCCATTGTCTAGTGAGATTGCCCCTTATAAGTAACAAATGGAAACGCTCTGCATCACTGGTTACAGAGCATACCAAGAAAACTTCCTGCAAATGTGCAGCTATGCACCAGTCCCTTGGCAGGATGTACTAAGCCTAAAAATGCGTCCAGAACTCAGCATTCAGAGTTTTGCGTGGGAACAGTGTGAATTACCAACGGTCGGGATGCCGCCCATCAGTATGCAGACAACGACATAGCGAACGCTAGTATGGCGGCAGGTGGCGAGCACAAAGGGTTTACTTGTGGGCACGCTGCGGGCTCGCTGCGCTCACCACAGGTTCTATTCCCACTCTATATGTGTCGTGGACACCCACGAGTGGGAATAGCCCCTGTGAGCTGGGATTCCGTCTGTCAGCAGTCGGGATTCCGGCGTCGGTATCCGGACCGCCAAGATCACTACTGCTGGCAGTTTAACTGCATCCCTATCTCATATGTACCAAACTCCGGAATTCGATACATTACGAAGCTTGGTCCCGGTGGGGATGGGGTTACCCAATAGTAGCCTATGGGCTTCTTATCATGTTCCTTCTGAGAGGGATCCAATCAGATCCATCTTAGCGACCCCTGCGTTGGGGTGCATTATTCTGTGCATGTGCAGAAGGACTTCCTGGGTCATAAAACCTTGGAAGTCCTCCTATCGCAAAGGACGGCTCTTATCGGGAGAGCTGACCTTTGAGATTTTAGCCGCATTTCTAGGTACATACCAGCATTATTATCGCTGGTATGTACCTGATAAGTAGTGGAATGTATTGCATCACCGATGCGATGCATAGTACATCCTACCCGCTATGTTTTGCTTATTCTGAAAATGCAGATTCATCAGGTTCTCACTTCTAAGAAAAAATAAAAAAAAGTTTGGGAGCCTTGCCTATGCTATATGAGTAATGGTCTCCTAAGTATTATACAGACAGAGGGGGTAATGTCCCTGATATCGCAAACCCATAAGTAAGGCCCTCACGTAAGTCCTAATCATCAATTGTGGATAAAATGCTGCTCTCTTACCAGTTTAAGTTACCATGAATTGACGCATTGTAAGTAATGCAAATAAGAAATGACTTTACTATTGACGTTACACCCTTCAGAGCTCCATGAAGATGTCCGCTAAGAGACCCCCTGCTTAGAAAGTCTCAGAAAGATTATTTGTGGGCAGAACTTCTACAGCTGCTGTAGAGACACATTTCAGAGATTTAAATTGCCACCATTATGTCTGTTATTATGATGAAATGGCTGGAAGTCACTGACTTGATATCACACAGAACTGATGTAGGGCCCGATTCAGACCTGATCGCTCCTCTGCGTTTTTGCAGCAGTCTGGGATCAGATAGCCTCCGCCCATAGAGAGTGAAAACCCGCCCTGTGCAACTGTTTGAATGCATGTGTACGCCGTGTGAACATTCCACCAGACAGCGGACAGCTGCAAATCCGTTCGCAACTCACTCACCATCAAATTATTTTTCCATTCTGGTCACCCAGGACTTATGCTAGCTATACATCAAGACGATATTGTCCCAGCCAGCCAACTAGTTAGGAGTAGGCGGACACTGGCCAGCAGTGTGCACCTACTTCTGTCACCCCCATCATTGCCGGCTGGGGCTGCTCCTGTCACCCCGGCAGGGGAATGGGAGGAGGACAGGAGCTGCTGCTGTATGTCAGTCTCCCTGTCACCTCTTTCGCAAACCCCCTTCTCCTCCTGCCGGCACCCGCAGTCAGCCTCCACCAGACTGCAGCATGAAACCCATTAGAGGTCACCAAGCACCTACCCTCCCTCCCCCCTTTTAGGCGCGATCACCACCCACAGCAAGTGTCCCCATGCCCACACCCCATCACCGGCGGACACCCGGCACCTGAATCCGCCCGTCTGCAATCACCATCGACAGTAGCACTTTCACTACCTGGTTTGGGAAAGCTGTGCTGCCCAGGTCCAGGAATACATCATTGGTAGGGGTCGGGGAAGTGGAGGGAGGATCACAGATGTGGGCTGGCATGGTCCAGGATCTTGAAGACCTCCTCATGGCTTGTGGTAGATGTAATATTACTACTAACCAATGCTCCACACTGCTGCTGTGAGACTGAACAGCACCACGCCAAGCAGAGGGCAGTCACATAATAGATTGATGATGAACGGACCCTGTACCACGTCACTGACCGACAGATTCCTTATCTCGTTGTCTGGCCGATATCTTCCCAGTCAGATAGCTGTGTGTCTCTGACTATGGCTGTAGAGAATGGGATCCTGTGGACAAACTTCCACGGATAACTCTGCCCCATTCCTCAAGATACAGATTTGTGAATTTGCTGAAATTGGCCACGCTGGGGTTGTAAATGGCCGTCAGGATGGGAATTACGTTGCTAACCCGTGTTGACAGATCACTACTACCAGTGAATGCAATTCTTTCAGTGACCTGATCAGTCTTCCCACCGGTGTGAGAAGGTCACCTGGACAATTTACAGATTACGTACGATCACTGCTGCACCGATATGCCTGCGCCTTTCCGTGCCATTGACATGCATTTGGTGTATTTTCTGTATAACATTCAGTTGATGGAGGACTTTGATCTAATTAAGGTAATTGAAGCCAGACATGAGAGTCCTGCAGTTCTTGGAGGGTTCAGTCCCCTCCCCAGTCTTTCACATAAAGGGGTCTGGGCTATAGATGGTCTAACAGATGTGGGCTGGCGTGTGATGACGTAGGACCACCAAAGTATCTTCCGTCCAGTTAGACGAAGCCGGGGGTGCAGTAGCGGGGTCTTTGCAGGAGGCCCCTCCGGCTGCAAGGGCCTCCTCACTGCAGTCCATCCTCCTGCTGGTAGGGACCTGTGGTGAAAAGCTCCAGCTGCAACAGCACAGTCTGCCATACCAGCAGCACCCCCCACATACAGCAGCAACTCTGTCTCCCCTGGCAGCCATCCCCTACATACAGTGCCTGCAACTATGTATCACATTACAGTAAGGTAGGGTACATACTGTAAATATAAAGCATATGTGGCATAAGCGCCGGCTCTGGGTCCCCCTGTCATCAGGGCCGACTCTGGGTCCTACTGTCATCAGCGGCGGCTGTGGGTCCCCCCCTGTCATCAGCACCGGCTGTAGGTCCCCCTGTCCCCCCTGTCATCAGTGCCGGTTGTGGGTCCCCCCTGTCATCAACGCCGGCTATGGGTACACCTGTCATCAGCGCCGGATGTGGGTTCCTCCCTGTCATCAGCGGCGGCTGTGGATCCCCCCTATCATCAACGGTGGCTGTGGGTCCCCTGTTGTCAGCGGCAGCTGTAGGTGCCCCCTGTCATCAGCAGCGGCTGTGGGTCCCCCCTGTCATCAACGCTGGCTGTGGGTCCCCTGTCGTCAGTGGCAGCTGTAGGTGCCCCCGTGTCATCAGCGGCGGCTGTGGGTCCCCCCTGTCATCAACGCTGGCTGTGGGTCCCCTGTCGTCAGTGGCAGCTGTAGGTGCCCCCTGTCATCAGCAGCGGCTGTGGGTCCCCCCTGTCATCAACGCTGGCTGTGGGTCCCCTGTCGTCAGTGGCAGCTGTAGGTGCCCCCGTGTCATTAGCGGCGGCTGTGGATCCCCCCTATCATCAACGGTGGCTGTGGGTCCCCTGTTGTCAGCGGCAGCTGTAGGTGCCCCCTGTCATCAGCAGCGGCTGTGGGTCCCCCCTGTCATCAACGCTGGCTGTGGGTCCCCTGTCGTCAGTGGCAGCTGTAGGTGCCCCCGTGTCATCAGCGGCGGCTGTGGGTCCCCCCTGTCATCAACGCTGGCTGTGGGTCCCCTGTCGTCAGTGGCAGCTGTAGGTGCCCCCTGTCATCAGCAGCGGCTGTGGGTCCCCCCTGTCATCAACGCTGGCTGTGGGTCCCCTGTCGTCAGTGGCAGCTGTAGGTGCCCCCGTGTCATTAGCGGCGGCTGTGGGTCCCCCGTGTCATCAGCGGCGGCTGTGGGTCCCCCATGTCATCAGCGATGGCTGTGGGTCTTCCCTAGAGGGCACTTTACGGACAATGCAATCAGTTGAATATTATTATTTTTACAACCTCACCTGCACCCCCACCCTCCCCTTAACAGGTAACACTTCCGATCCCCCCCTACCACAGATGGCACCTCCAATCCCCCTCCCACCCCCATGTACGTCAAAATACTTAAGATTTTAAGTGCACTCATTCCCTTATAGGATGATATATATTTCTATTCTATGTGCAAAAGATTTCTTTTAGTATATGACAACATCTTAGTTTCATTATTGAACAGCATATAAATGTTTCAATCAATTGCAACATATTATTCTGTTATCTGAAATTTATATATTGCCATATAATTAGTATTTCTCTTACGTCCTAGAGGATGCTGGGGTCCATATTATTACCATGGGGTATAGACGGGTCCACCGGGAGCCATTGGCACTTTAAGAGTTTAATAGTGTGGGCTGGCTCCTCCCTCTATGCCCCTCCTACCAGACTCAGTTTAGAAAATGTGCCCGGAGGAGCCGGTCACAGCTAGGGGAGCTCTACAGAATTCTCTTAAAAAAGAGTTTTTTATTTCTTTTCAGGTTTTGTTATTTTACAGGGAGGCTGCTGGCTGCTGGCGACAGCCTCCCTGCAGCGAGGGACTGGGGGGGGGGGGGGGGGGGGGGGTTAGCAATGTCCGCCCTGCGGGGTCTTGAGCCACTGCTCCCGCTGACTGGACGTTCGCTCCAGAGGGGTCTGATCACGCCCCGCCACAGGGGAACGCTCGCCCCGGCAGCCAGCCGCCACACCCTCAGGTGCTGTAGAAGTGGCGAGTGAGTCACTATTCCCCCTTGCAAGCGGGGGGACAGTGTAAAGAGGGCGGCTAGTGGGTAGGAGCGCGGTCTTAACCGCGCTCCTGGAAGGCTCAGTGGGTACTGCGGTGCGGCGCTGGGGGGGGCGCCCTGGGCCAGCTCCCGACCCTACACTGGTCACATGAACCCTGTCGGGGTCTGCAGATCCAGTCCAGCACAACTCCTCCGGCCATTATAATCATTCAGAGAGTAGGAAGACAGCGCCATTGAGGGGGCGGAGCTTCTCAGAGCGGACCCATCAGCGTTCAGCGCCATTTTTCCTGCCTGCACTCACTGCCAAGTGGATCCAGGTCCCTCCAGAGCAATCTCCAGCTATCTGTACGGTACCAGGGGGTTGTAGAAGGAAGGGGGGGGGGGGGGGGGTGGCTGTATTATATTAGGCTGTGTCACCTATTAAGGGGCACAGCCAGCGCGGGTTTAGGGTCTCCCTATACTCAAATAGCGCTGTGTGTGGGTTGGCTTCAATCTCTGTGTCTCTCTGCCACTCTTGGGGGGAAACTCTGTCTACATAATACCCTGTGTGTTTGAGGGTGTGTGACAACATGTCTAGGGACACTGTTTCATATGCTGCAGAGGATACCATGTAATCAGGATTGCACTGTTTTAGCGCAGATCCCAGCTAGAGAGCCAGAATGGTTAGTCTCTCTGAGGGGGACTATTTCTCAGATTTCTGATAAGGTGGCTAGGACTGAGCATGCCACTCAGGTCCTCCAGTCCTCTATGGTTGTATAGTCTGATACTGCCTCCTCGGGGTACCCTGCGGTACATTCTCACAAACATGCACTTGCAATTATGCAGGATGACACGGACACCGACTCTGACGGTGACGGGGATGTGTCGAGGGGGATGGCATCACTTGCCAAGGGGGTGCAGTTGATGATTGAGGCTGTTAGGGATGTTTTACACATTTCGGACACAGCTCCGGAACAGGTGGAGGTAATAAGAAGCCCCCTTCACCTTCCCGGCATCCAAAAAATTAAATGCTATCTTTGAAAAGGCATGGGAAACTCCAGAAAAGAAATGCCAGATTCCCAAGAGAGTGGCTTTTCCCTTCCCTGAGGAGGATAGGAAGAGATGGGAGTCTCCACCGATAGTCCAGGCTGTCCAAACAGGTGGTATTACCGGTCCCGGGATCCACCGCGTTAAAGGTCCCGGCAGATCGCAAGGTAGATGCCTCGCTGAAAACCATTTACACGGCTTCTGGGGCTATATTGCGGCCTACTATAGCCTGTGCTTTGATTGCTAAAGCTATTGCCAGGTGGTCAATCACTCTGCAGGAGGAATCGACTACGCTGGACAAAGGTGACGTTGATTTATTTTTACGTAATATTCAGGATTCTGCAGGGTTCCTGGTGGATTCCATGAAAGACCTGGGTTCCATGGCTGCGGGGATCTCCTCCATGTCCGTCTCGGCTCGCAGGGGTCTCTGGCTGCGCAACTGGTCTGCGGACGCGGAATCCAGGAAGTGTGTGGAGGGCCTACCATACAAAGGTCATGCTCTCTTTGGGGAGGTGCTGGATGCGTGGCGTGCCACGGCTACCGCGGGTAAGTCTCCTTTTCTCCCCTCAGCTGCACCGGCTACAAAGAAGCCTTTTACACCAGCCACGTCACAGTCCTTTCGGCCCACGAGGTCTAGAAAGAACAAGCCTTCGAACACCTTCAGAGGTGGTCGTGCCAAATGAAAGAAACCTGCTCCCGCAGGTTCCCAAGCCCAGAAGGCCGCTTCTGATACCCCTCAGTCCTCCGCATGACGGTGGACAGCTAGGCCTGGAAGAAGGTCAGGTGGGGGCAAGACTCTGGCAGTTCAGCCATGTCTGGGTGTCGTCTGGCCTGGACCCTGGGTCCTGGATATAGTGTCCAGGGGGTACAGACTGGAGTTTCAAGATCCCCCACCTCAACGTTTCTTCAAGTCAGGCTTGCCAGCTCTGCTGGCGGACAGAACAATTCTTCTGGAGGCCATCAGAAAATTGATGGTGTCAGAGGTCATTGTTCCAGTTCCACCTCAGCAGTGGAACAAGGGTTATTATTCGAACCTTTTTGTGGTACCAAAACCGGATGGGTATGGCCTATTCTAAATTTAAAGTCTTTGAACCCTTATCTCAGGGAGTTCAAATTCAAGATGGAATCTCTGAGAGCTGTCATCTCAGGACTCACGGAGGGGGAGTTCCTGGTGTCGCTGGACATCAAGGATGCTTACCTCCACGTTCCCATTTGGTCGCCGCATCAGGCATATCTCAGGTTTGCACTGTTGGACGATCACTGTCCGTTCCAGGCGCTGCCGTTTGGCTTCTCCACAGCACCAAGGATCTTCACCAAGGTTATGGCAGAGATGATGGTTCTCCTCCGCAAACAGGGGGTGAACATGATTCCATATCTGGACGATCTCCTGATCAAGGCGTCGTCCAGGGAGAGGTTGTTGCGGTCCATCGCGCTCACGACACAACTGCTCAGGAGGCACGGTTGGATCCTAAACCTCCCAAAGTCTCATCTGGAACCGACAAGGCGGATGTCTTTCCTGGGAATGATCCTCGACTTGGAAGTGCAGAGGGTATTTCTCCCGGTGGAGAATGCGTTGGTGATTCGATCAATGGCCCGGGATGTCCTAAAGCCTACCCGGGTATCGGTTCATCAGTGCATACGCCTTCTGGGGAAGATGGTTGCCGCCTACGAGGCTCTGCAGTACGGCAGGTTTCATGCTCAACCTTTTCAGCTGGACCTATTGGACAAGTGGTCGGGCTCTCACCTACACATGCACAAGAGGATAAGCCTGTCTCCGAAAGCCAGGATTTCACTCCTCTGGTGGCTACAACTTCCTCACCTTCTGGAAGGCCGAAGGTTCGGAATTCAGGACTGGATTCTTTTAACCACAGATGCAAGTCTTTGAGGTTGGGGAGCAGTCGCTCTGGGGGAAACCTTCCAAGGAAGGTGGTCGAATCAAGAATCTCTTTTCCCAATAAACATCCTGGAGCTAAGGGCCATGTACAACGCCCTTCTGCAAGCAGCACACCTTCTACAGGATCGGGCTGTTCAGGTGCAGTCTGACAACGTGACCACAGTGGCCTACAGAAACAGACAAGGCGGAACGAAGAGCAGGGCTGCCATGTCAGAGGTGTCAAGAATCCTCCTCTGGGCAGAAAGGCACGCTGTAGCGATGTCGGCAGTCTTCATTCCGGGAGTAGACAACTGGGAAGCAGACTTCCTCAGCAGACACGATCTCCATCCATGGGAGTGGGGCCTCACTCCGGAGGTGTTCGAGGAGGTAACCGGTTGGTGGGGGGTTCCTCACATAGACTTAATGGCCTCCCGCCTCAACAAGAAGCTGGGGAGGTACTGTTCCAGGTCGAGGGACCCACAGGCAGTGGCGGTGGACGCACTGGTAACACCGTGGGTGTTCACGTCAGTGTATGTGTTCCCTCCACTTCCTCTGATTCCAAAGGTCCTTCAGCTGGTAAGAAGAACAAAGGTTCTGGCAATCCTCATTGCTCCGGACTGGCCAAGGAAGGCTTGGTATTCGGATCTACTGTATCTTCTGCTGGAAGATCCAAGGCCCTTACCTCTTCGGGAGGATCTGCTGCTGCAGGGGCCGTTCGCCTATCAAGACTTACCGCAGCTACGTTTGACGGCATGGCGGTTGAACGCCAGATCTTAGCTCGGAAAGGTATTCTGAGTGAGGTCATTCCTACCCTGATTCAGGCTAGGAAGGGGGTGACGTCTAAACATTACCACCGTATTTGGAAGAAATATGTTTCTTGGTGTAAAGCCAGGAAGTTTCCTGCGGTGGAGTTTCAACTTGGACGTTTTCTCCTTTTCCTGCAGGCAGGAGTGGATTAGGGCCTGAGATTGGGATCCATTAAGGTCCAAATCTCTGCTTTGTCCATCTTCTTTCAAAAACAATTGGCTGTCCTCCTTGAGGTTCAGACCTTTTTGAAAGGGGTTCTGCACATACAGCCTCCCTTTGTGGCGCCAACGGCACCCTGGGATCTAGATGTGGTGTTGCAGTTCCTACAATCGGCATGGTTTGAGCCTATACTGGAGGCTGACATCAAGTTTCTCACGTGGAAGGCGGTAACTCTGTTGGCCTTGGCTTCTGCCCGACGCGTGTCGGAATTGGGGGCTTTGTCTTGCAAAAGTCCTTATCTGATCTTCCATGAAGACAGGATGGAACTTAGGACTCGTCCACAGTTCCTGCCTAAGGTTGTATCGGCTTTCCATATCAACCAACCTATTGTGGTGCCAGTGGCCACTGCCTCCTCAATTGCTTCAAAGGCCTTGGATGTAGTACGGGCTTTGATGATCTATGTGAAGAGGACTGTTCTTCATAGGAAATCTGACTCTCTATTTGTCCTCTACGATCCCAAGAAAATTGGGTGTCCTGCTTCTAAGCAGTCGATTTCGCTCTGGATCAGGCTCACTATCCAGCATGCGTATTCTACGGCAGGAGTGCTGTGTCCGAAATCGGTTAAGGCCCACTCTACTCGTAAAGTGGGTTCTTCCTGGGCGGCTGCTCGGGGTGTCTCGGCCCTACAGCTGTGCCGAGCTGCTACTTGGTCTGGTTCGAACACGTTTGCCAAGTTTTATAAGTTCGATACTCTGGCCTCTGATGACCACAAGTTTGGTCAGGCAGTATTGCAGGAGCCTCCGCGCTTTCCCTCCCGTACTGGGAGCTTTGGTACATCCCCATGGTACTAATATGGACCCCAGCATCCTCTAGGACGTAAGAGAAAATAGGATTTTAATTACCTGCCGGTAAATCCTTTTCTCGTAGTCCGTAGAGGATGCTGGGCGCCCCACCCTGCGCTTCGTTTTCCTGCATTGGTTTTATGGTTCGGTGTTACCTGGTTCCTAGGTAAGTTCTGCGTTATTTACTGTTTCAGCTGTTGCTGCAGTTGTTCCGGCATGTTGGCCGGATTCGCATGTTTGTGTGAGCTGGTATGAATCTCGCCACTATCTGTGTAATTCCTTCTCTCAAAGTATGTCGTCTCCTCGGGAACAGTTTCTACACTGAGTCTGGTAGGAGGGGCATAGAGGGAGGAGCCAGCCCACACTATTAAACTCTTAAAGTGCCAATGGCTCCTGGTGGACCCGTCTATACCCCATGGTACTAATATGGACCTCAGCATCCTCTACGGACTACGAGAAAAGGATTTACCGGCAGGTAATTAAAATCCTATTTTTAGTCTGTTAGGCACATTCTTTATTGAATTACTTGATGTGGATGCAACCTCCATTTTTAATATAATAAAATATTTTTATATATACCAATTAATGTTTGGTGTGAAATAAAAGCGAAAAAAAAGCTTTTACTGTAATAAATAGACATGCAAGTTGTTTTTTTTAAACATGCAAAAGTAGGCAGACTTCTGTGACATCACAAGTTGGAGAAGTTGGCTGGCCTGATGAAAAAGTTTGCGGGTTGGCTTGTCAGATGAAAAAGTTGGTTTGGTGTGTGGGGCAGGAGGTGACATCACACACCCGCCCTGAAAATGCTGCGCCTGCGTTTTTTCTGACACTCCCAGAAAACGGCCAGTTACCACCCACAAACGTCCACTTCCTGTCAATCACCTTGCGAATGCCTTGGGATGAAAATTTTTTGCACCATCCTGACGCTGTTTGGCGACGTGCCTGCGCGTTGCGGTGCATATGCTTGCGCAGTTATTCGATAATCGGCTGCTGTACGAATTCGCACAACAGCGATCAGGTCTGAATTGGGCCCTTAGTACTGTACTTACTTTACATAACTGATGCACCAATACAATTGCACACTACTATGATTGCAAAAAAAAAAATGAAAATCACATAAGGAAAGAAATGTAGTAATACAGCTACCCAGTTCATAAATGTAACTATAAATAATTTATAATAATCACTAAAGTACCTTTTTAATTACATAACTTTTGTTGGTAAGCTGCATAGAACATATTGTGAGTTATAAGGTGACTGCTATAGCTATATTAGGATCATTTAGCCAAGGTCAGCCCAAGGTGAGGTCAGATCTGTGTGGCGCCAGTGTCTATGCCTCCTGACTCTTGATACTCGTGTGTGTCATTGCAATCCGTTGTCTGTTGACAAACTAGACTGTGACATGGCATTGAGTGTGTTGTATAGTTTAACCACTTAACTGATGATTTACTTTGCCAAAAACCGCTCCGAAATTGTCAGGGTTTTTTTATGAGTGAATTACCGTATATACTCGAGTATAAGCCGACTTTTTCAGCACTTTTTTTTGTGCTGAAAAAGCCACCGCGGCTTATACTCGAGTCAGCGTTAGGAGGGACACGGAGAGCGCAGCGCGCGGCTCTCCTGTGTCCCTCCTGCATCTCCGGCGGCAGCGGCGTGTGTTATAGGAAGTGCACGAACCGGCATTTCCTTTAACACACGCCGCTGACGCAGGAGGGACACAGGAGAGCCGCGCGCTGCGCTCTCCGTGTCCCTCCTTCAGAAGACAGCGCAGGAGCGACGGAGGGTAAGTATCTAGCACTGTGGGGCATATCTGGCACATCTGGCACTGTGGGGCATATCTGGCACTGTGGGGCATGTCTGGCACACCTGGCACTGTGGGGCATATCTGGCACACCTGGCACTGTGGGGCATATCTGGCACATCTGGTACTGTGGGGCATATCTGGCACTGTGGGGGATATCTGGCACATCTGGCACTGTGGGGCATATCTGGCACTGTGGGGCATATCTGGCACATCTGGCATTGTGGGGCATATCTGGCACTGTGGGGCATATCTGGCAGTGTGGGGCATATCTGGCACATCTGGTACTGTGGGGCATATCTGGCACTGTGGGGCATATCTGGCACTATGAGGTCTGTGTACGGGTAGAGCTGCATTTCCCACCCTAGGCTTATACTCGAGTCAATAAGTTTTCCCAGGTTTTTGTGGTAAAATTAGGTGCCTCGGCTTATATTCGGGTCGACTTATACTCGAGTATATACGGTAGTTGAAGAACATGAATTTAACCCTATCCCAAATGATTTTAGTTTAAAAAAAAAAGAAAAAAACATATATATATATATATATATATATATATATATATTAGTTATAATTTTATTTAAAAAATTATATATATTTTTTCAAATATCGAAACATCGATCAGGAACATTTCGACCATCGGAAACATTGTGACCATCGCGGCTTTAATATTGAAGCCGGGACAGCCTCCAGGTATACAGGGAGGGTCTGGGGGTGGCTTGGGAGGGTTAATTTACACTCCCCAGCGGCTGCCATTGTATGCAGCCGCTGGAGGGGGGTATCCTGCCATGCTGACCGATCAGCAGTGATTGGCAGCACGGCAGACACAGGGGGAGAGTGCAGGGAGGCAGAGGGACCTTCCGGTCCCTCTGACAGCAGCAGCGGAGGGAAGTTTCCCTACCTTGCCAACGGCTAACAGTCTCTATCTGACTGGTCGCATCCTGTGCGACCAGGTCAGATGGAGCATGATGTCATACCTATTTATTGTGTATAGAATTTTGAGGGGAAAAAATAATTTATTCCATTTTGGAATAAGGCTGTAACATAACAAAATGTGGAAAAAGTGATGCGCTGTGAATACTTTCCGGATGCACTGTATGTGCATGATGGTACTATTTTATTTTTGTTAATATGCCTATACACTGTAAACTCCTTAATGAGTTAAGAGTTCCTTGTCCCATAGGCTCTGTCATTGTAATAGATACTTGGGGGAGATTGAGTTTGTGACACAGTACTCACCTATCCAGAGGAAAGCTGACTATGTTACTGAATGGGCAGCTAATTGGATTGTCATCTTTGGGTAGAAAAAAAAAGTTAAATATAGAAAAATAATTTGCAATTGCTTCTTCTTCTTTTTTTTTTTTTTTTTAAAAGAGCCTGGAACAGCGTCAGTCTCACCTAGTGATATTTCCAGCCTGCATATACAGTTATAGAGGTACTTATGGTAGTTTGCCCCCGTGCATTCCTCACAATTGTGATTTATATCCCACTAGGACAAATAGTACTGCAAGTACGTTCTAACATCAGAAGGAAATCTCCTTGCTGTCAGTGTTTACCTCCCTGCGATTTGTCTTGCCTAACACAAACCTCTAGTGTAGCCCAGTATTATATTGTTAAACTAAACCATGTAACATTACAGAGTGCTGCTAATCCTCTCATTGTGTATCTTGTTTCCACAGGGCAAGGCATAGACGAGCCTCTTTCTGAAACAGGGTTCAAGCAGGCGGACGCCGCTGGCCGATTCCTGAGTCTTGTCAAATTCACTCATGTTTTCTCAAGTGACCTCATTCGTGCTAAGCAAGCAAGTGCTGTTCCGTACTATCATTTTATTCTGCCGATTGAGCTATATGTCCATGTGCTGCTTTCTGTATACGTAGAAGCTCTTGCCTCTGGGACAGGCTTTATTTTATAAATTACAGGCTTCCCGTAACTTGTAGCAAAATCCCCTTCCTCTACCGACATGGGGGAGGCTCCATAGCTCTGAAGCAGCATGTCAGTGCAATAGTTCAGCATGCTATTTAAGTCTGTGGGGATTCTACAGTATATGGCCTAAGCTGAATGCTAATTGTGGCCACTGAGTTATTACAGAAGTATGGCCTTGTCCTACACGGAGAATAGCGTAGGGGGCAACCTGGGCAGCATGGGGTGCATATTTTATAGGGCTTGGGGTCGGTGCTGCCATCACTAACAAAGCTTCATGGAGCAGATATTTTCTCACTTCATCTGGCTTACAAAAGTCCCCAGCCAACGGTTAGGCTCTCGCAGCTGTTCTAGGTTCTATGATTCGCTAACTGTGGAGTCCCCACGTTTATTTAGTAAGATTTACTTATTTAGCGCCAGCATGTTACATTGCGCTTTACAATTGGGAACAAACGAGTAATAATACAAGACTGCATGATTGACAAAGAGGCGAGAGGGCCTAATTCACTGATCTTTTCTCATATTGGGCGTAGTTGTACGCAAACGCGGTGATTCTGCGCATGTGCACATTGGATCCTGCATTATCGCACGCGGTACCCCAAAGCTGCAGCATGATTGATAGGCTGTGGCTCTTTGGGGTCGGGGAAGAGGTGGTTCTAGGCAGCAGTCCCAAAAATGGCAACGTGTTGACCCTGTTTTCTGGGAGTGCTGAGGTCAGTGTCTGCGTCATCCAACACAGATTTACTGACCCTAGTAGTATGGACGAGGCAGACAATATGAGTAGCCTGGGCTTATCAGGTGGCCGATCCTGTAAACAGTGTGATGGTCATGATGGTGGTCCAATGCTGCGTTTTGGACACAGCACTCAGATCTGTGATGGCAGCAGTAGGAATCTTTTGCCCTGAAATGCAAAAAATAGATAACACAGTCAATAAATTTGCGCTCACTAAAATATGTATATAATAAGATGAAAAAGTCCTTATAAATATACTTTGAGGCTTTCGATTTTCCCTTATGGTAGACAAAAGTCCACGGATATCCCAGAAGAAGGTCTCCTCAATAACATGTAAGCAGAAAAAACAAAACAGCCGTATAACGGGGGTCATTCAGACCTGATCGCTCGCTAGCAGTTTTTTGCAGCGTTGCGATCAGATAGTCGCCGCCTACAGGGGTGTGTATTTTAGCTGTGCAAGTGTGCGATCGCATGTGCAGCTGAGTGCTACAAAAAGATCTTTTGCAGTTTCTGAGTAGCCCAGGACTTACTCAGCCGCTGCGATCACTTCAGCCTGTTCGGGACCGGAATTGACGTCAGACACCCGCCCTGCAAACGCTTGGACACGTCTGCATTTTCCCAACCACTCCCAGAAAACGGTCAGTTGCCACCCACAAACGCCTTCTTCCTGTCAATCTCCTTGCGATTGGCTGTGCGAATGGAGTATTTGTAAAACCCATCGCACAGCAAAGATCCGCTTTATACCCATGCGATGCGCCTGTGCATTGCGGTGCATACACATGCGCAGTTCTGACCTGATCGCAGCGCAGCGAAAAAACCTAGCGTGCGATTAGGTCGGAATGACCCCCATAGTGTAGTATGTTCCAAGGTATAAGGTAAGTCACACAAAAAGAAACGATGTGAGGACTTTTTCATCTTATACATATACGTATTTTAGTGAGCGTGAATTTATTGACTGTGTTATCTATTTTTTGCATTTCTTGAACTTATATGTTGGGTGAACATATATACACCGTTATTTTGTGCGCAGTTACAGATACCGCCCCCTTTGTATTTATTATCTTTTGCCCTGAGACAGCTCCTGCGACATTAACATATTTTAACATCACGGTTGCATCCAATGACACAGCCGCATTGCATTTGGCGCCAATCTCTGAATCCCCCCATTGCCTCAAGTGGCCGCCTCCTCGTTTAGCAGTGCTCCTCACAGTGACTGTAGGAAGCTGTTTCCACCAGTCTTTTTTTTTTAATCTATTGCTTATAAGCAGTCAGCCAGCCAGAAGCATTGAGATAATGATGATGATAGTCAGCATCATTGTATATCGTTGTAGCTGTAAGAAATACGCCTTCTAGAAGCCTTACATGTAGATGCGCCCAAGTGTAATTGTGTTGTAGGTGTAGAAACATAGAATATGATGGCAGGTAAGAAACACTTGGCCCATCTTGTCTGCCCCTTTTCTAACCATATTGTTACCTCAAACCCTATTGGAGCCTTATTTCTATGTAAGGATATCCTTATGTCTATCCCATGCATGTTTAAATTGCTCTACTGCCTTAGCCCTTACCACCTCTGATGGGTGACTATTCCACTTGTCCACTACCCTTTCTGTGAAGTTATTTTGAAGTAAAGTTTCCCCTGATTCTACTTCCCTCCAGTCTTTAGTGCATGTCCTCGTGCTCTAATACTTCTCTTCATTTGAAGAATGTTTCCCTCCTGTACCTTGTTAAAAACCCTTGATATATTTGAAAGTTTCTATCATGTTTTCCCCTTTCCCTTTCTATGCTCCAAGCCATACATGTTAAGATCTTTCTTTCTGGGTATGTTTTGTGATGTAGGACATGCACCATTTTAGTTGCCCTTCTTTGTACAGTCTCTAATGTAGTAATATCCTTCTGAAGATTCAGGGGTCTATTTATTAAGCCTTTGGTCTAGATCAATCATGTCCAAACTGCGGCCCTCCAGCTGTTGTGAAACTACATATCCCTGCATGTCCTGACACAGGTTTGATGTCAGAGAATGCTAAAGCTGTTTCAGGGCTTGCTGGGATGTGTAGTTTCTCAACAGCTGGAGGGCCGCAGTTTGGACATGCCTGGTCTAGATAAAGTGGACGTAAATAAAGTACCAGCCAACCAGCTCCTAATTGTCATTTCTCTAACGTCCTAGTGGATGCTGGGGACTCCGTAAGGACCATGGGGATAGACGGGTTCCGCAGGAGACATGGGCACTTTAAGAAAGAATTTAGGTTCTGGTGTGCTCTGGCTCCTCCCTCTATGCCCCTCCTCCAGACCTCAGTTTGATACTGTGCCCAGACGAGCTGGGTGCTTTTCAGTGAGCTCTCCTGAGTTTGCTGAGAGAAAGTATTTTGTTAGATTTTTTATTTTCAGGGAGCTCTGCTGGCAACAGACTCCCTGCATCGTGGGACTGAGGGGAGAGAAGCAGCCCTACTCTCTGAAGCTAGGTCCTGCTTCTTAGGCTACTGGACACCATTAGCTCCAAAGGGATCGTACGCAGGATCTCACCCTCGTCGCCCGATCCCAAAGCCGCGCCGCCGTCCCCCTCGCAGAGCCGGAAGACAGAAGCCGGGTGAGTATGAGAAGCAAGAAGACTTCAAATCGGCGGCAGAAGACTCCGTTCTTCACTGAGGAAACGCACAGCACTGCAGCTGTGCGCCATTGCTCCCACACACCTCACATACTCCGGTCACTGTAAGGGTGCAGGGCGCAGGGGGGGCGCCCTGGGCAGCATTTGGACCTCTTTTTGGCAAAAGTAAACATATATACAGTTGGGCACTGTATATATGTATGAGCCCCCGCCAAGAAAATGTATATTTAAGCGGGACAGAAGCCCGCCGTCGAGGGGGCGGGGCTTCTTCCTCAGCACTCACCAGCGCCATGTTTTTTCTCCACAGCACTGCTGAGAGGAAGCTCCCCAGTCTCTCCCCTGCTTATACCACGGTAGAAGAGAGGGTTTTAAAGAAGAGGGGGGGCACATAATTCGGCGCAGATAATAACAGCGCTACTGGGTAAACATTAAATTGCTGTGTTTTTTCCTGGGTCATATAGCGCTGGGGTGTGTGCTGGCATACTCTCTCTCTGTCTCTCCAAAGGGCCTTGTGGGGGAATTATCTTCAGATGAGCATTCCCTGAGTGTGTGGTGTGTCGGTACGTGTGTGTCGACATGTCTGAGGTAAAAGGCTCTCCTAAGGAGGTGATGGAGCAAATGTGTGTGTGTGTTGTGTCTCCGTCGACAACGCCGACACCTGATTGGATATGTGAAATTAAGTGCTGAGGTAAATTTATTCCACAAAAGATTAGAGAACAGACAGGGAATCTACCCATGTCTGTCCCTATGTCGCAGAGACATTCAGAGTCTCACAACGCTCACTATCCAAAATAATAGACACTGATATCGACACGGAGTCTGACTCCAGTGTCGACTACGATAATGCAAAGTTACAGCCAAAATGGCAGGAAAGTATTCCAATATATGATTATTGTAATGAAAGATGTTTTGCATATCACTGATGACTCATCTGTCCCTGACACAAGAGTACACATGTTTAAGGGGAAGAAAGCTGAGGTAAATCTCCCTCCTCTCATGAAGAAAAAGAGCGGGAATCTCCAGACAAGAAGCTACAGCTTCCCACAAAGAATTCTCAGGGAGTATCCTTTCCCTACTAGGGCCAGGATACGATGGGAATCTTCCCCTAGGGTGGACAAAGCTTGTCACGTTTACCCAAAAGGTAGCGCTGACTTAACAGCTATCCTCAGAGATCCTGCAGATAGCATGCAGTAAAAGTACTTTGAAGTCCATTTACACACATGCTGGTACACTACTCAGACCGGCGATTGTGTCGGCATGGTTTTATAGCGCTGTAGCAGCGTGGACAGATACCTTATCAGCAGACATTGAGACTCTAGTATGTGTATACATATGTATGTATATATATATATATATATATTCCTCCAAGATACGGCACTCAGCGGACTCGTTCAATAAGTAAACTTCAACAACAGTTGTAGCAGCTGCTACAACTGTTGTTGAAGTTTACTTATTGAACGAGTCCGCTGAGTGCCGTATCTTGGAGGAATGTATGTACCATATTAATGTGCACCGCGGCAGGATGATGATGAAGTGAGAGTGCCGGTTACCAGTTTGTTTTCTATCTATCTATCTATCTATCTATCTATCTATCTATCTATCTATCTATATATATATATATATAAGATGCTGTCTTTTATATATATATATATATATATATATATATATATATATATAAAACATGCCCAAAGAGACATTAGTCTACTGGGTTCTAGAGTCAACGCTATGTCGATTTCTGCTAGACGTGTCCTGTGGAACATGCAATGGACAGGTGATGCCGACTAAAAGAGGCATATGCAAGGTTTACCTTACAAGGCTGAGGAATTGTGTGGAGAAGGGCTCTCGGACCTGGTCTCCACAGCTATAGCTGGTAATTCTGATCTTTTGACTTATATTCCCGCACAGCCTAAGAAAGCACGACATTATCAAATGCAGTCCTTTCGATCACAAAGCAAGAAAGTCAGAGGTGCGTCCTTTCTTGCCAGAGGCAGGGACAGAGGAAAGAAGCTGCACAACACAGCTAGTTCCCAGGAACAGAAGTCCTCCCCGACCTCTACAAAATCCACCGCATGACGCTGGGGTTCCACAGGCGGAGCTAGGCCTGGTGGGGGCACGTCTTCGAAATTTCAGCCATAACACTCCCAGGTGGATCCCTGGGCAATAAAAATTGTGTCTCAGGGATACAAGCTGGAAGTCGAAGAGATGCCCCCTCACCGATACCTTAAATCGGCCCGACCAGCTTCCCCCCACGAGAGGGAAATAGTGTTAACTGCAATTCACAAATTGTATCTACAACAGGTGGTGGTCAAGGTTCCCCTCCTTCAACAGGGAAGGGGTTATTATTCGACCATGTTTGTAGTCCCGAAACCGGACGGTTCGGTCAGACTCATATTGAATTTGAAATCCCTGAACATATACCTGAAAAGGTTCAAGTTCAAGATGGAATCGCTGAGAGCAGTCATCGCAAGCCTGGAAGGGGGGGATTTTATGGTGTCTCTGGACATAAAGGATGCATACCTTCATGTCCCCATTTATCCACCTCATCAGGAGTACCTCAGATTTGTGGTACAGGATTGTCATTACCAATTTCAGACGTTGCCGTTTGGTCTCTCCACGGCACCAAGGTAATATTTACCAAGGTAATAGCGGAAATGATGGTACTCCTGAGGAAGCAAGGGGTCACAATTGTCCCATGCTTGGACGATCTCCTCATAAAGGCGAGATCAAGAGAGCAGTTGCTGATCAGCGTAGCACTTTCTCTGGAAGTGTTACGGCAACACGGCTGGATTCTAAATATTCCAAAGTCGCAGTTGGTTTCTGCGACTAGTCTGCCTTTCCTGGGCATGATTCTAGACACAGACCAGAAAAGGGTTTATCTCCCGATAGAGAAAGCTCAGGAACTCATGACACTGGTCAGGAACCTATTAAAACCAAAACAGGTGTCAGTGCATCACTGCACTCGAGTCCTGGGAAAGATGGTGGCATCATAGAGGCCATTCCCTTCGGCAGGTTCCATGCGAGGACCTTTCAATGGGACTTACTGGACAAGTGGGCCGGATCACATCTTCAGATGCATCGGTTAATCACCCTATCCCCCAGGGCCAAGGTGTCTCTTCTGTGGTGGCTGCAGAGTGAAGGGCCGTATACAATGCCCTGCGTCAAGCGGAGAACTTGCTTCGCGACCAACCGGTTCTGATTCAGTCAGACAACATCACCGCAGTGGCTCAGGTAAACCGACAAGGCGGCACAAGGAGCAGAGTGGCGATAGCGGAAGCCACCAGAATTCTTCGCTGGGCGGAGAATCACGTAAGCGCACTGTCAGCAGTGTTCATCCCGGGAGTGGACAACTGGGAAGCAGACTTCCTCAGCAGACACGACCTCCACCCGGGAGAGTGGGGACTTCATCAGGAAGTCTTCGCACAGATTACAAGTCGGTGGGAACTGCCACAGGTGGACATGATGGCATCCCGCTTCAACAAAAAGCTACAGAGGTATTGCGCCAGGTCAAGAGACCCTCAAGCGATAGCTGTAGACGCCCTGGTGACACCGTGGGTGTTCCAGTCGGTCTATGTATTCCCTCCTCTTCCTCTCATACCCAAGGTGCTGAGGATAATAAGAAAAAGAGGAGTGAGAACAATACTCATTGTTCCACATTGGCCATGAAGGACTTGGTATCCAGATCTGCAAGAAATGCTCACAGAGGACCCGTGGCCTCTTCCTCTAAGACAGGACTTGTTGCAACAGGGGCCCTGTCTGTTCCAAGACTTGCCGCGGCTGCGTTTGACGGCATGGCGGTTGAACGCCGGATCCTAGCAGAGAAAGGCATTCCGGATGAGGTCATTCCTACGTTGATAAAGGCTAGGAAGGACGTAACAGCTCAACATTATCACCGTATATGGCGAAAATATGTTGCTTGGTGTGAGGCCAGGAATGCCCCTACGGAGGAATTCCAGCTGGGCCGTTTCCTTCACTTCCTACAGTCAGGAGTGATTTTGGGCCTAAAATTGGGTTCCATTAAGGTCCAGATTTCGGCCCTATCCATTTTCTTTCTAAAGGAGTTGACTTCTCTACCTGAAGTTCAGACGTTTGTAAAGGGAGTACTGCATATTCAGCCCCCTTTTGTGCCTCCAGTGGCACCTTGGGATCTTAACGTGGTGTTGAGTTTCCTGAAATCCCACTGGTTTGAACCACTCAAAACGGTGGAGTTGAAATATCTCACGTGGAAGGTGGTCATGCTATTAGCCTTGGCTTCGGCTAGGCGTGTGTCAGAGTTGGCGGCTTTGTCACATAAAAGCCCCTATCTGGTTTTCCATGCGGATAGAGCAGAATTGCGGAACGTCCACAATTTCTGCCGAATGTGGTTTCATCCTTTCATATAAACCAACCTATTGTGGTGCCTGTTGCTACTACTGACTTGGAGGATTCCGAGTTGCTTGATGTGGTCAGGGCTTTGAAGGTTTATGTAGCCAGAACGGCTAGGGTCAGGAAAACAGAGTCTTTGTTTATCCTGTATGCTTCCAACAAGCTTGGTGCTCCTGCTTCAAAGCAAACTTTCTCTATCGTCCTAGTGGATGCTGGGGTTCCTGAAAGGACCATGGGGAATAGCGGCTCCGCAGGAGACAGGGCACAAAAGTAAAGCTTTCCGATCAGGTGGTGTGCACTGGCTCCTCCCCCTATGACCCTCCTCCAAGCCAGTTAGATTTTTGTGCCCGGCCGAGAAGGGTGCAATTCTAGGTGGCTCTCCTAAAGAGCTGCTTAGAGAAAGTTTAGCTTAGGTTTTTTTACTTTACAGTGAGTCCTGCTGGCAACAGGATCACTGCAACGAGGGACAGAGGGGAGAAGAAGTGAACTCACCTGCATGCAGGATGGATTGGCTTCTTGGCTACTGGACATCAGCTCCAGAGGGACGATCACAGGTACAGCCTGGATGGTCACCGGAGCCGCGCCGCCGGCCCCCTTGCAGATGCTGAAGTAAGAAGAGGTCCAGAATCGGCGGCAGAAGACTCCTCAGTCTTCTAAAGGTAGCGCACAGCACTGCAGCTGTGCGCCATTTTCCTCTCAGCACACTTCACACGGCAGTCACTGAGGGTGCAGGGCGCTGGGAGGGGGGCGCCCTGGGAGGCAAATGAATACCTATTTTGGCTAAAAATACCTCACATATAGCCTCCGGAGGCTATATGGAGATATTTAACCCCTGCCAGAATCCGTTAAGAGCGGGAGCCGAGGCCGCCGAAAAAGGGGCGGGGCCTATCTCCTCAGCACACAGCGCCATTTTCCCTCACAGAAAGGCTGGAGGGAAGGCTCCCAGGCTCTCCCCTGCACTGCACTACAGAAACAGGGTTAAAACAGAGAGGGGGGGCACTAATTTGGCGATATGCTTATATATATTAAGATGCTATATGGGAAAACACTTATATAAGGTTGTCCCTATATAATTATAGCGTTTTTGGTGTGTGCTGGCAAACTCTCCCTCTGTCTCTCCAAAGGGCTAGTGGGTCCTGTCCTCTATCAGAGCATTCCCTGTGTGTGTGCTGTGTGTCGGTACGTGTGTGTCGACATGTAGGAGGACGATGTTGGTGAGGAGGCGGAGCAATTGCCTGTAATGGTGATGTCACTCTCTAGGGAGTCGACACCGGAATGGATGGCTTATTTAGGAAATTACGTGATAATGTCAACACGCTGCAAGGTCGGTTGACGACATGAGACGGCCGACAAACAATTAGTACCGGTCCAGACGTCTCAAAAACACCGTCAGGGGTTTTTAAAAACGCCCGTTTACTTTAGTCGGTCGACACAGACACAGACAGGGACACTGAATCCAGTGTCGACGGTGAATAAACAAACGTATTCCTTATTAGGGCCACACGTTAAAGGCAATGAAGGAGGTGTTACATATTTCTGATACTACAAGTACCACAAAAGAGGGTATTATGTGGGATGTGAAAAAACTACCATAGTTTTTCCTGAATCAGATAAATTAAATAAAGTGTGTGATGATGCGTGGGTTCCCCCCGATAGAAAATTATGGGCGGTATACCTTTTCCCGCCAGAAGTTAGGGCGCGTTGGGAAACACCCCTTAAGGTGGATAAGGCGCTCACACGCTTATCAAAACAAGTGGCGGTACCGTCTATAGATAGGGCCGTCCTCAAGGACCAGCTGACAGGAGGCTGGAAAAATATCATAAAAAGTATATACACACATACTGGTGTTATACTGCGACCAGCGATCGCCTCAGCCTGGATGTGCAGAGCTGGGGTGGCTTGGTCGGATTCCCTGACTAAAAATATTGATACCCTTGACAGGGACAGTATTTTATTGACTATAGAGCATTTAAAGGATGCATTTCTATATATGCGAGATGCACAGAGGGATATTTGCACTCTGGCATCATGAGTAAATGCGATGTCCATAACTGCCAAAAGATGTTATGGACACGACAGTGGTCAGGTGATGCAGATTCCAAACGGCACAAAGGTGTATTGCCGTATAAAGGAAGAGGAGTTATTTGGGGTCGGTCCATCGGACCTGGTGGCCACGGCAACTGCTGGAAAATCCACCGTTTTTTACCCTAAGTCACATCTCTGCAGAAAAAGACACCGTCTTTTCAGCCTCAGTCCTCTCGTCCCTATAAGATCATATCTGCCCAGGGATAGAGGAAAGGGAAGAAGACTGCAGCAGGCAGCCCATTCCCAGGAACAGAAGCGTTCCACCGCTTCTGACAAGTTCTCAGCATGGCGCTGAGACCGTACAGGACCCCTGGATCCTACAAGTAGTATCCCAGGGGTACAGATTGGAAGGTCGAGACGTTTCCCCTTCGCAGGCTCCTGAAGTCTGCTTTACCAAGGTCTCCCTCCGACTAGGAGGCAGTATGGGAAAAAATTCACAAGCTGTATTCCCAGCAGGTGATAACTAAATTACCCCTCCCACTACAAGAAAAGGGGTATTATTCCACACTATATTGTGGTACTGAAGCCAGAAGGCTAGGTGAGACTTATTCTAAAAAATTTTTTTGAACACTTACAAAGGTTCAAATCAAGATGGAGTCACTCAGAGCAGTGATAACGAACCAGGAAGAAGAGGACTATATAGTGTCCCGGGACATCAGGGATGCTTACCTCTATGTCCCAAATTTGCCCTTCTCACTAAGGGTACCTCAGGTTCGTGGTGCAGAACTGTCACTATCAGTTTCAGACGCTGCCGTTTGGATTGTCCACGGCACCCCGGGTCTTTACCAAGGTAATGGCCGAAATGATGATTCTTCTTCGAAGAAAAGGCGTCTTAAGTATCCCTTACTTGGACGATCTCCTGATAAGGGCATAGTCCAGGGAACAGTTGGAGGTCGGAGTAGCACTATCTCGGATACTGCTACAACAGCACGGGTGGATTCTAAATATTCCAAAATCGCAGCTGATCCGACGACACGTCTGCTGTGCCTAGGGATGATTCTGGACACAGTCCAGAAAAAGGTGTTTCTCCCGGAAGAGAAAGCCAGGGAGTTATCCGAGCTAGTCAGGAACCTCCTAAAAACAGTGCATCATTGCACAAGGGTCCTGGTAAAAATGGTGGCTTCCTACGAAGCAATTCCATTCGGCAGATTTCACGCAAGAACTTTTCAGTGGGATCTGCTGGACAAATGGCCCGGATCGCATCTTCAGATGCATCAGCGGATAACCCTATATCCAAGGACAAGGGTGTCTCTCCTGTGGTGGTTATAGGGTGCTCATCTTCTAGAGGGCCGCAGATTCGGCATTCAGGATTGGATGCTGGTGACCACGGAGCCCAGCCCGAGAGGCTGGGGAGCAGTCACACAAGGAATAAAAATTTCCAGGGAGTGTGATCAAGTCTGGAGACTTTTCTCCACATAAATATACTGGAGCTAAGGGTAAATTTATAATGCTCTAAGCTTAGCAAGACCTCTGCTTCAAGGTCAGCCGGTATTGATCCAGTGGGAAAAACATCACGGCAGTCGCCCACGTAAACAGACAGGGCGACACAAGAAGCAGGAGGGCAATGGCAAAAACTGCAAGGACTTTTCGCTGGGCGGAAAATCATGTGATAGCACTGTCAGCAGTGTTTCATCCCGGGAATGGAAACTGGGAAGCAGACTTCCTCAGCAGGCACGACCTCCACCCGGGAGAGTGGAAACTTCATCGGGAAGTTTTTCCACATGATTGTAAACCGTTGGGAAATACCAAAGGTAGACATGATGGCGTCCCGTCTGAACAAAAAACGGGACAGGTATTGCGCCAGGTCAAGAGACCCTCAGGCAATAGCTGTGGACGTTCTGGTAACACCGTGGGTGTACCAGTCGGTGTATGTGTTCCCTCCTCTGCTTCTCATACCTAAGGTGCTGAGAATTATAAGACGTAGAGGAGTAAGAACTATACTCATGGCTCCGGATTGGCCAAGAAGGACTTGGTACCCGGAACTTCAAGAGATGCTTACAGAGGTCTTATGGCCTCTGCCGCTAAGAAGGGACTTGCTTCAGCAAGTACCATGTCTGTTCCAAGACTTACCGCAGCTGCGTTTGTCGGCATGGCGGTGGAAAGCCGGATCCTAAGGGAAAAAGGCATTCCGGAAGAGGTCATTCCTACCCTGGTCAAAGCCAGTAAGGAGGTGACCGCACAACATTATCACCACATGTGGCGAAAATATGTTACGTGGTGTGAGGCCAGGAAGGCCCCACAAAGAAATTTCAACTCGGTCGTTTCCTGCATTTCCTGCAAACAGGAGTGTCTATGGGCCTCAAATTGGGGTCCATTATGGTTCAAATTTCGGCCCTGTCGATTTTCTTCCAGAAAGAATTGGCTTCAGTTCCTGAAGTCCAGAAGTTTGTCAAGGGAGTATTGCATATACAACCCCCTTTTGTGCCTCCAGTGGCACTGTGGGATCTCAACGTAGTTCTGGGATTCCTCAAATCACATTGGTTTAAAACCAGTCAAATCTGTAGATTTGAAGCATCTCACATGAAAAGTGACCATGCTCTTGGCCCTGGCCTGGACCAGGCGAGTGTCAAATTGGTGGTTTTTTCTCAAAAAAGCCCATATCTGTTTGTCCATTCGGACAGGGCAGAGCTGCGGACTCGTCCCCAGTTCTCTCCCTAAGGTGGTGTCAGTGTTTCACCTGAACCAGCTTATTGTGGTGCCTTGCACCTACTAGGGACTTGGAGGACTCCAAGTTGCTAGATGTTGTCAGGGCCCTGAAAATATGTTCCAGGACGGCTGGAGTCAGGAAAACTGACTTGCTGTTATCCTGTATGCACCCAACAAACTGGGTGCTCTTGCTTCTAAGCAGACTATTACTAGTTGGATGTGTAATACAATTCAGCTTGCACGTTCTGTGGCAGGCCTGCCACAGCCAAAATCTGTAAATGCCCATTCCACAAGGAAGGTGGGCTCATCTTGGGCGGCTGCCCGAGGGGTCTCGGCTTTACAACTTTGCCGAGCAGCTACTTGGTCAGGGGCAAACACGTTTGCTAAATTCTACAAATTTGATACCCTGGCTAAGGAGGACCTGGAGTTCTCTCATTCGGTGCTGCAGAGTCATCCGCACTCTCCCGCCCGTTTGGGAGCTTTGGTATAATCCCCATGGTCCTTTCAGGAACCCCAGCATCCACTAGGACGATAGAGAAAATAAGAATTTACTTACCGATAATTCTATTTCTCGGAGTCCGTAGTGGATGCTGGGCGCCCATCCCAAGTGCGGATTATCTGCAATACTTGTACATAGTTACAAAAATCGGGTTATTATTGTTGTGAGCCATCTTTTCAGAGGCTCCGCTGTTATCATACTGTTAACTGGGTTTAGATCACAAGTTGTACGGTGTGATTGGTGTGGCTGGTATGAGTCTTACCCGGGATTCAAAATTCCTCCCTTATTGTGTACGCTCGTCCGGGCACAGTACCTAACTGGCTTGGAGGAGGGTCATAGGGGGAGGAGCCAGTGCACACCACCTGATCGGAAAGCTTTACTTTTGTGCCCTGTCTCCTGCGGAGCCGCTATTCCCCATGGTCCTTTCAGGAACCCCAGCATCCACTACGGACTCCGAGAAATAGAATTATCGGTAAGTAAATTCTTATTATTGCTCGTTGGATCTGTAACACGATTCAGCAGGCTCATTCTGTGGATGGATTGCCGCTGCCAAAATCAGTTAAGGCCCATTCCACTAGGAAGGTGGGCTCTTCTTGGGTGGCTGCCCGATGGGTCTCGGCATTACAGCTTTGCCGAGCGGCTACTTGGTCAGGTTCAAACACTTTTGCAAAGTTCTACAAGTTTGATACCCTGGCTGAGGAGGACCTTGTGTTTGCTCAATCGGTGCTGCAGAGTCATCCGCACTCTCCCGCCCGTTTGGGAGCTTTGGTATAATCCCCATGGTCCTTATGGAGTCCCCAGCATCCACTAGGACGTTAGAGAAAATAAGATTTTACTTACCGGTAAATCTATTTCTCGTAGTCCGTAGTGGATGCTGGGCGCCCGTCCCAAGTGCGGACTTCTTCTGCAATGCTTGTATATAGTTATTGCTTCAATAAGGGTTATGTTATGGTTGCATCAGGGTTGGACCTGATGCTCTGTTGTTGTCATACTGTTGACTGGTTGTTATAAACTCATGTTATACGGTGTGATTGGTGTGGCTGGTATGAATCTTGCCCTGGATTACCAAAATCCTTTCCTTGTACTGTCAGCTCTTCTGGGCACAGTTTCTCTAACTGAGGTCTGGAGGAGGGGCATAGAGGGAGTAGCCAGAGCACACCAGAACCTAAATTCTTTCTTAAAGTGCCCATGTCTCCTGCGGAGCCCGTCTATCCCCATGGTCCTTACGAAGTCCCCAGCATCCACTACGGACTACGAGAAATAGATTTACCGGTAAGTAAAATCTTATTTTTTCAAACCCAGCCTGTGACATGGCAGTTAGGAGCTGATTAGCTGGTACGTTATCTCAGTCCATTTTACCTCTATCTAAAGGGCCCCATACACTAGAACGATTATGCCCGATTTCAGCCCAATTCGGGCATTCAGGCCGATTATATTGAGTGAAATCGGGCATTTTGGCTGTGTATCCAATCCGATGTGCGGCCCAGTGAGCATCGGATCAGCTCCCCTAGATCGTTAGTGCTGCACTCGTGTTATGTCGGCTCCCGCAGGCATGTCTGGGATCGCATACGATATATCGCATGCAAAATGTACCAAATCGTATAGAACCACTCCCGGGAGAGTTCAAGGGAAATCACCTCCGACTTCAGCCTCAGACATATCGTTGTAGTGTATGGGGCCCTTAAAGCGTAGTAAATAGACCGCTCAGTTGTGATGCTCCACCAGTTCTTCGGTGTCTGCAGAAATATTTGTAGTCACTGGCTATTCTTACCCAGAACGGATAAGCACACCCTTTCTGTTCTTTGCTAACGCTTACCCACTTCTGCCCAACCCCCTTATACCTATGGCAGTGTACACAGTCAGAGCCGGATTAAGGCTGTGGGGGGCCCGGGGCACTTCAGACAATAGGGCCCCTAATAAAGAGGCAGGCAGATGAAAAAAACAAAATAAAAAAACAAAAACAAAAAACCCCCAAAATATATATATATATATATATATATATATATATATATATATTTCTCTTACGTCCTAGAGGATGCTGGGGACTCCGTAAGGACCATGGGGTATAGATGGGCTCCGCAGGAGACATGGGCACTCTAAAGACTTTAGGATAGAATGGGTGTGCACTGGCTCCTCCCTCTATGCCCCTCCTCCAGACCTCAGTTAGATTCTGTGCCCAGAGGCGACTGGATGCATTACAGGGGAGCTCTCCTGAGTTTCTCTGAAAAAGACTTTTGTTAGGTTTTTTATTTTCAGGGAGCACTGCTGGCAACAGGCTCCCTGCATCGTGGGACTGAGGGGAGAGAAGCAGACCTACTTAAATGATAGTCTCTGCTTCTTAGGCTACTGGACACCATTAGCTCCAGAGGGAGTCGGAACGCAGGTCTCACCCTCGCCGTTCGTCCCGGAGCCGCGCCGCCGTCCTCCTCACAGAGCCGGAAGATAGAAGCCGGGTGAGTATGAGAAGAAAGAAGACTTCAAAGGCGGCAGAAGACTTCATGATCTTCACTGAGGTAACCGCTGCGCGCCATTGCTCCCACACAGATCACACACAACAGGCACTGTACGGGTGCAGGGCGCAGGGGGGGCGCCCTGGGCAGCATTATTAACTTCAAGGGACACTGGCATATACAATAGATACTGCGGAGGCAGTATATTAATAATCCCCCGCCAGTATAAATAATCTGAGCGGGACCGAAGCCCGCCGGTGAGGGGGCGGGGCTTGATCCTTCCAGCACTCTCCAGTGCCATTTTCTCCACAGCACACTGCAGAAGCTGGCTCCCCGGACTCTCCCCTGCTGCACACGGTTACAGAGGGCATAAAAGAGGGGGGGGGGGCACATGTAATTGGCGCAGTGAAGTGTATTTTTATATATATATATGTTACTATAAAAGCGCTGTACTACTGGGATTTTATTCCAGTCCGGTGGCGCTGGGTGTGTGCTGGCATACTCTCTCTCTGTATTTACAAAGGAGGTAATTGGATACATTTAAACGCTTTCTGCAGCCGTTACACCGCTACACTTTTCATGTGCAACAGTTACCATACTGACTGATACTAAGTTTCAAATACTGACAGTGTTACAACGCAGCCTCTGAAGTGAAATACTCCTCATAGAGGGAAGCTGATTCTCTTTTGCCAATAACAAAACTGCTGGCCAGCAAGGAAAAGTATCAATTCATTGTATAAGGTGCATTCAATATTTTAGGATATTAACTATCGATGTTATTATAAGTATTAATAAACAAATCTTTTTAATAAATATAATTACCGGCTCTGAATACGTTTATTTGAATATTAGCATGAACCCATGAGCGCTTGGCTCTTTCTCTATCGTCCTAGTGGATGCTGGGGTTCCTGAAAGGACCATGGGGAATAGCGGCTCCGCAGGAGACAGGGCACAAAAAGTAAAGCTTTAGGATCAGGTGGTGTGCACTGGCTCCTCCCCCTATGACCCTCCTCCAAGCCTCAGTTAGATTTTTGTGCCCGGCTGAGAAGGGTGCAATCTAGGTGGCTCTCCTAAAGAGCTGCTTAGAAAAGTTTAGCTTAGGTTTTTTATTTTACAGTGAGTCCTGCTGGCAACAGGATCACTGCAACGAGGGACTTAGGGGAGAAGAAGTGAACTCACCTGCGTGCAGGATGGATTGGCTTCTTGGCTACTGGACATTAGCTCCAGAGGGACGATCACAGGTACAGCCTGGATGGTCACCGGAGCCTCGCCGCCGGCCCCCTTGCAGATGCTGAAACGAGAAGAGGTCCAGAATCGGCGGCAGAAGACTCCTCAGTCTTCTTAAGGTAGCGCACAGCACTGCAGCTGTGCGCCATTTTCCTCTCAGCACACTTCACACGGCAGTCACTGAGGGTGCAGGGCGCTGGGAGGGGGGCGCCCTGGGAGGCAAATGAAAACCTTTTTTGGCTAAAAATACCTCACATATAGCCTCCGGGGGCTATATGGAGATATTTAACCCCTGCCAGAATCCGTTAAGAGCGGGAGACGAGGCCGCCGAAAAAGGGGCGGGGCCTATCTCCTCAGCACACAGCGCCATTTTCCCTCACAGAAAGGCTGGAGGGAAGGCTCCCAGGCTCTCCCCTGCACTGCACTACAGAAACAGGGTTAAAACAGAGAGGGGGGGCACTAATTTGGCGTTAGAAATATATAAAAAAGATGCTATAAGGGAAAACACTTATATAAGGTTGTCCCTATATAATTATAGCGTTTTTGGTGTGTGCTGGCAAACTCTCCCTCTGTCTCTCCAAAGGGCTAGTGGGTCCTGTCCTCTATCAGAGCATTCCCTGTGTGTGTGCTGTGTGTCGGTACGTGTGTGTCGACATGTATGAGGACGATGTTGGTGAGGAGGCGGAGCAATTGCCTGTAATGGTGATGTCACTCTCTAGGGAGTCGACACCGGAATGGATGGCTTATTTAGGGAATTACGTGATAATGTCAACACGCGCCAAGGTCGGTTGACGACATGAGATGGCCGACAAACAATTAGTACCGGTCCAGACGTCTCAAAAACACCGTCAGGGGTTTTAAAACGCCCGTTTACTTTAGTCGGTCGACACAGACACAGACAGGGACACTGAATCCAGTGTCGACGGTGAATAAACAAACGTATTCCTTATTAGGGCCACACGTTAAGGGCAATGAAGGAGGTGTTACATATTTCTGATACTACAAGTACCACAAAAGAGGGTATTATGTGGGATGTGAAAAAACTACCGTAGTTTTTCCTGAATCAGATAAATTAAATGAAGTGTGTGATGATGCGTGGGTTCCCCCCGATAGAAAATATGGGCGGTATACCCTTTCCCGCCAGAAGTTAGGGCGCGTTGGGAAACACCCCTTAGGGTGGATAAGGCGCTCACATGCTTATCAGAACAAGTGGCGGTACCGTCTATAGATAGGGCCGTCCTCAAGGAGCCAGCTGACAGGAGGCTGGAAAAATATCATAAAAAGTATATACACACATACTGGTGTTATACTGCGACCAGCGATCGCCTCAGCCTGGATGTGCAGAGCTGGGGTGGCTTGGTCGGATTCCCTGACTAAAAATATTGATACCCTTGACAGGGACAGTATTTTATTGACTATAGAGCATTTAAAGGATGTATTTCTATATATGCGAGATGCACAGAGGGATATTTGCACTCTGGCATCAAGAGTAAGTGCGATGTCCATATCTACCAGAAGATGTTTATGGACACGACAGTGGTCAGGTGATGCAGATTCCAAACGGCACAAAGGTGTATTGCCGTGTAAAGGAAGAGGAGTTATTTGGGGTCGGTCCATCGGACCTGGTGGCCACGGCAACTGCTGGAAAATCCACCGTTTTTACCCTAAGTCACATCTCTGCAGAAAAAGACACCGTCTTTTCAGCTTCAGTCCTTTCGTCCCTATAAGAGTCATATCTGCCCAGGGATAGAGGAAAGGGAAGAAGACTGCAGCAGGCAGCCCATTCCCAGGAACAGAAGCGTTCCACCGCTTCTGACAAGCTCTCAGCATGACGCTGAGACCGTACAGGACCCCTGGATCCTACAAGTAGTATCCCAGGGGTACAGTTTGGAATGTCGAGACGTTTCCCCTGCGCAGGCTCCTGAAGGCTGCTTTACCAAGGTCTCCCTCCGACAAGGAGGCAGTATGGGAAAAAATTCACGAGCTGTATTCCCAGCAGGTGATAATTAAATTACCCCTCCTACAACAAGAAAAGGGGTATTATTCCACACTATATTGTGGTACTGAAGCCAGAAGGCTAGGTGAGACCTATTCTAAATCTAAAAAAATTTTGAACACTTACAAAGGTTCAAATCAAGATGGAGTCACTCAGAGCAGTGATAACGAACCGGGAAGAAGGGGACTATCTGGTGTCCCGAGACATCAGGGATGCTTACCTCCATGTCCCAAATTTGCCCTTATCACTAAGGGTACCTCAGGTTCGTGGTACAGAACTGTCACTATCAGTTTCAGACGCTGCCGTTTGGATTGTCTACGGCACCCCGGGTCTTTACCAAGGTAATGGCCGAAATGATGGTTCTTCTTCGAAGAAAAGGCGTCTTAATTATCCCTTACTTGGACGATCTCCTGATAAGGGCAAAGTCCAGGGAACAGTTGGAGGTCGGAGTAGCACTATCTCGGATACTGTTACAACAGCAGGGGTGGATTCTAAAGATTCCAAAATCGCAGCTGATCCCGACAACAAGTCTCCTGTGCTTAGGGATGATTCTGGACACAGTCCAGAAAAAGGTGTTTCTCCCGGAAGAGAAAGCCAGGGAGTTATCCGAGCTAGTCAGGAACCTCCTAAAATCAGTGCATCATTGCACAAGGGCCATGGTAAAAAAATGGTGACTTCCTTCGAAGCAATTCCAGTCGGCAGATTTCATGCAAGAACTTTTCAGTGGAATCTGCTGGACAAATGGTCCGGATCGCATCTTCAGATGCATCAGCGGATAACCCTATATCCAAGGACAAGGGTGTCTCTCCTGTGGTGGTTACAGAGTGCTCATCTTCTAGAGGGCCGCAGATTCGGCATTCAGTTTTGGATGTTGGTGACCACGGAGGCCAGCCCGAGAGGCTGGGGAGCAGTCACACAAGGAAAAAATTTCCAGGGAGTGTGATCAAGTCTGGAGACTTTTCTCCACATAAATATAGCTAAGGGTAAATTTATAATGCTCTAAGCTTAGCAAGACCTCTGCTTCAAGGTCAGCCGGTATTGATCCAGTGGGATAAAACATCACGGCAGTCGCCCACGTAAATAGACAGGGCGGCACAAGAAGCAGGAGGGCAGTGGCAAAAACTGCAAGGACTTTTCGCTGGGCGGAAAATCATGTGATAGCACTGTCAGCAGTGTTTCATTCCGGGAATGGAAACTGGGAAGCAGACTTCCTCAGTAGGCACGACCTCCACCCGGCAGAGTGGGAACTTCATGGGGAAGTTTTCCACATAATTGTAAACCGTTGGGAATTACCAAAGGTGGACATGATGGCGTCCCGTCTGAACAAAAAACGGGACAGGTATTGCGCCAGGTTAAGAGACCCTCAGGCAATAGCTGTGGACGTTCTGGTAACACCGTGGGTGTACCAGTCGGTGTATGTGTTCCATCCTCTGCTTTTCATACCTAAGGTACTGAGAATTATAAGACGTAGAGGAGTAAGAACTATACTCATGGCTCCGGATTGGCCAAGAAGGACTTGGTACCCGGAACTTCAAGAGATGCTCACAGAGGACTTATGGCCTCTGCCGCTAAGAAGGGACTTGTTTCAGCAAGTACCATGTCTGTTCCAAGACTTACCGCAGCTGCGTTTGACGGCATGGCGGTGGAACGCCGGATCCTAAGGGAAAAGGCATTCAGGAAGAGGTCATTCCTACCCTGGTCAAAGCCAGAAAGGAGGTGACCGCACAACATTATCACCACATGTGGCGAAAATATGTTGCGTGGTGTGAGGCCAGGAAGGCCCCACGAAGAAATTTCAACTCGGTCGATTCCTGCATTTCTTGCAAACAGGAGTGTCTATGGGCCTCAAATTGGGGTCCATTAAGGTTCAAATTTCGGCCCTGTCGATTTTTCTTCCAGAAAGAATTGGCTTCAGTTCCTGAAGTCCAGAAGTTTGTCAAGGGAGTATTGCATATACAACCCCCTTTTGTGCCTCCAGTGGCACTGTGGGATCTCAACGTAGTTCTGGGATTCCTCAAAACACATTGGTTTAAAACCAGTCAAATCTGTGGATTTGAAGCATCTCACATGAAAAGTGAACATGCTCTTGGACCTGGCCTGGACCAGGCGAGTGTCAAATTGGTGGTTTTTTTCTCAAAAAAGCCCATATCTGTTTGTCCATTCGGACAGGGCAGAGCTGCGGACTCGTCCCCAGTTCTCTTCCTAAGGTGGTGTCAGTGTTTCACCTGAACCAGCTTATTGTGGTGTCTTGCGCCTACTAGGGACTTGGAGGACTCCAAGTTGCTAGATGTGGTCAGGGCCCTGAAAATATAGGTTCCAGGACGGCTGGAGTCAGGAAAACTGACTTGCTGTTATCCTGTATGCACCCAACAAACTGGGTGCTCTTGCTTTTAAGCAGACTTTTGCTAGTTGGATGTGTAATACAATTCAGCTTGCACATTCTGTGGCAGGCCTGCCACAGCCAAAATATGTAAATGCCCATTCCACAAGGAAGGTGGGCTCATCTTGGGCGGCTGCCCGAGGGGTCTCGGCTTTACAACTTTGCCGAGCGGCTATTTAGTCAGGGGCAAACACGTTTGTAAAATCCTACAAATTTGATACCCTGGCTAAGGAGGACCTGGAGTTCTCTCATTCGGTGCTGCAGAGTCATCCGCACTCTCCCGCCCGTTTGGGAGCTTTGGTATAATCCCCATGGTCCTTTCAGGAACCCCAGCATCCACTAGGACGATAGAGAAAATAAGAATTTACTTACCGATAATTCTATTTCTCGGAGTCCGTAGTGGATGCTGGGCGCCCATCCCAAGTGCGGATTATCTGCATTACTTGTACATAGTTACAAAAATCGGGTTATTATTGTTGTGAGCCATCTTTTCAGAGGCTCCGCTGTTATCATACTGTTAACTGGGTTCAGATCACAGGTTGTACAGTGTGATTGGTGTGGCTGGTATGAGTCTTACCCGGGATTCATAAATCCTTCCTTATTGTGTACGCTCGTCCGGGCACAGTACCTAACTGAGGCTTGGAGGAGGGTCATAGGGGGAGGAGCCAGTGCACACCACCTGATCCTAAAGCTTTACTTTTTGTGCCCTGTCTCCTGCGGAGCCGCTATTCCCCATGGTCCTTTCAGGAACCCCAGCATCCACTACGGACTCCGAGAAATAGAATTATCGGTAAGTAAATTCTTATTTTTCTTTTGTTGTCTATACTCTCTCTCTCTGTCTCTCCAAAGGGCCTTATTGGGGGAACTGTCTCCATATAGATATATCCCTGAGTGTGTGGGGGTGTGGGTACGTGTGTGTCAGCATGTCTGAAACGGAAGGCTCATCTAAGGAGAAGGTGGAGCAGATGATTGTGGTGTCTCCGTCGGCAACGCCGACACCTGATTGGTTGGGCATGTGGAATGTTTTAAATGACATAAAAGAATTGGACAAAGCAGAGTCCAGGGAAAAAGCAGGGAGTCAATCCATAGCTTTAATTGTGTCACAGGGCCCTTTAGGGTCTCAAAAACGTCCCCTATCCCAGATAGTAGACACTGATACCGACACAGATTCTGACTCCAGTGTCGACTACGATGTTGCAAGGTTACACCCAAGGGTGGCCAAAAGTATTCATTATATGATTATTGCAATAAAAGATGTTTTGCAGATCACAGATGACCCCTCTGTCCCTGACACAAGGGTACACATGTTTAAGGAAAAGAAACCCGAGGTAACATTTCCCCCATCTCATGAGCTGAACGCATTAGTTGAAAAAGCTTGGGAAACTCCAGACAAAAAACTGCAGATTCCCAAAAAAATTCTTATGGCGTATCCTTTCCCTGCACAGGACAGGGTACGGTGGGAATCCTCGCCCAGGGTGGACAAGGCTTTAATGCGCTTATCCAAGAAGGTGGCGCTACAGTCGCCAATATACATATGGGTGCTTTGCTCAGACCGGCAATAGCATCGGCTTGGGTTTGTAGCGCGGTAGCAGCTTGGACAGATACCTTGTCAGCTGATATTGATACCCTAGAGAGGGATACCTTTTTGCTGACCTTAGGTCACATCAAAGACGCAGTCTTATATATGAGAGACGCCCAGAGAGACGTCGGGCTACTAGGTTCAAGGGCCAACGCCATGGCGATCTCGGCTAGGCGAGCATTGTGGACCCGCCAATGGACGGGTGATGCCGACTCAAAGAGGCATATGGAAGTTTTACCTTACAAGGGTGAGGTTTTATTTGGGGAAGGTCTCGCGGACCTGGTTTCCACAGCTACCGCGGATAAATCTATTTTTTTGTCTTACGTTCCCCCACAGCAAAAGAAAACACCACAGAATCAGATGCAGTCTTTTTGGTCGCATAAGTCCAGAAGAGGTCGGGGCTCTTCCTTCCTCGCCAGAGGTAAGGGTAGAGGGAAAAGAATGCCTGCTACGGCCAGTTCTCAGGAACAGAAGTCCTCCCCGGCTTCTACTAGATCCACCGTATGACGCTGGGGCTCCACTGAGGGAGTCCGCACCGGTGGGGTCACGTCTTCGACTCTTCAGCCCCGTCTGGGGTCAGTCGGACGTGGATCCTTGAGCGATGGAAATAGTATCCCATGGCTACAAGCTGGAATTCGAAGACGTGCCTCCTCGCCGATTCTTCAAATCGGCTCTACCAGCTTCTCCCCCAGAGAGGGAGAGTGTTTTAGCTGCAATTCAAAAGCTGTGTCAACAGCAAGTGATTATCAAGGTTCCCCTAATACATCAGGAAAAAGGGTACTATTCAACCCTATTTGTGGTCCCGAAACCGGATGGCTCGGTCAGACCCATTCTAAATTTAAAATCCCTGAACCTGTACTTAAAAAAGTTCAAGTTCAGGATGGAATCGCTCAGGGCAGTTCTCTCCAGCCTGGAAGGGGGGGATTTTATGGTGTCATGTACCCATATATCCTCATCAGGCATACCTGAGATTCGCTGTACGGGACTGTCATTACCAGTTTCAGATGTTCACCAAAGTAATGGCGGAAATGATGGTGCTCCTGCGCAGGCAAGGAGTCACAATTATCCCGTACTTGGACGGTCTCCTGATAAAAGCGAGATCAAAGGAACAGTTGCAGAAAAGCGTGTCGCTCTCCCTAAGAGTACTACTGCAACATGGCTGGATTCTAAATCTACCAAAGTCACAGTTGGGTCCAACGACTCGGCTGTTTTTCTTAGGCATTATTCTGGACACAGAACAAAAGAGGGTTTTTCTCCCAATGAAAAAAGCCCAGGGACTCCAGAACATGGTCAGAGACCTGTTAAAACCGAAAAGAGTGTCAGTCCATCAATGCACTCGAGTACTGGGGAAAATGGTGGCGACCTACGAGGCCATCCCCTTCGGCAGGTTTCATGCGAGGACTTTTCAGTGGGACCTTCTGGACAAGTGGTCCGGGTCCCACCTTCAAATTGATCAGAAAATAACCCTGTCCCCAGGGCCAGAGTGTCTTTCCTGTGGTGGCTGCAGAGTGCTCACCTTCTAGAGGGTCGCAGGTTCGGCTTTCGGGACTGGGTTCTGGTGACCACGGACGCGAGCCTCCGAGGATGGGGAGCAGTCACACAAGGAAGGAATTTTCAGGGACTGTGGTCAAGCCAGGAGACTTGTCTACACATCAACATACTGGAATTGAGGGCCATATACAACGGCCTACGACAAGCGGAGAATATTCTTCGGAACCTACCGGTTCTGATTCAATCAGACAACGTCACAGTCGTGGCGGGACAAGGAGCAGAGTGGCAATGGTGGAAGCCACCAGGATTTTGCGCTGGGCAGAAAATCACGTAAGCGCTCTGTCAGCAGTATTCATTCCGGGAGTGAACAACTGGGAAGCAGACTTCCTCAGCAGACACGATCTCCATCCAGGAGAGTGGGGACTTCATCAAGAAGTTTTTGCAGAAATAACAAGTCTTTGGGGACTTCCTCATATAGACATGATGGCGTCACGCCTCAACAAGAAGCTTCGGAGGTATTGTGCCAGGTCAAAGGACCCTCAGGCAGTAGCGGTGGATGCCTTGGTGACACCATGGGTGTTCCAGTCGATCTATGTGTTCCCTCCTCTTTCTCTCATCTCAAAATATTGAGAATCATAAGACGAAAAAGAGTGCAGACAATACTCATTGTTCCAGATGGGCCTCGGAAGGGCCTGGTATTCAGATCTTCAGGAACTGCTCACAGAAGATCCATGGCCTCTTCCTCTCAGGGAGGACATGTTGCAGCAGGGGCCCTGCGTGTTCCAAGACTTACCGCGGTTACGTTTGACGGCATGGCAGTTGAACACCGAATCCTAGCTGGGAAGGGTTTACCGGAAGAAGTCATCCCTACTCTGATAAAGGCTAGGAAGGAGGTGATGGCGAAATATTATCACCGTATATGGAGGAAGTATGTTTCTTGGTGTGAAGCCAAGAATGCTCCTACAGAAGATTTCCATTTGGGCCGTTTTCTCCACTTTCTACAGACAGGAAAGTTAGGCTCCATTAAGGTACAGATTTCGGCCCTATCTATATTCTTCCAGAAAGAATTGGCTTCTCTCCCTGAAGTCCTGACTTTTGTAAAGGGAGTGCTACACATCCAGCCCCCCTTTTGTGGCCCCAGTGGCACTATGGGACCTTAACGTGGTGTTACAGTTCCTAAAATCTCACTGGTTTGAGCCTCTTCAAACGGTTGAATTAAAGTTTATCACTTGGAAGGTGGTCATGTGTTGGCCTTGGCATCTGCAAGGCGGGTGTCCGAATTGGCGGCCTTGTCTCATAAGAGCCCCTATCTCATTTTCCATGTGGATAGAGCAGAGTGGAGGACTCGTCCTCAATTTTTGCCTAAGGTGGTGTCATCGTTTCATATGAACCAACCTATTGTGGTGCCTGTGGCTACGGGAGACTTGCAGGATTCCAAAGCCCTTGATGTAGTCAGGGCCTTAAAACTTTACGTAGCCAGGATGGCTCGGATTAGGAAAACAGAAGCTCTGTTTGTCTTGTATGCCAACAAGGTTGGCGTTCCTGCTTCTAAGCAGAATATGGCTCGCTGGATCTGTAACACGATTCAGCAGGCTCATTCTACGGCTGGATTGCCGGTACCAAATTCGGTAAAGGCCCATTCCACTAGGACGGTGGGCTCTTCTTGGGCGGCTGCCCGAGGCGTCTCGGCTTTACAGCTTTGCCGAGCGGCGACTTGGTCGGGTTCAAACACTTTTGCAAAATTCTACAAGTTTGATACCCTGGCTGATGAGGACCTCATGTTTGCTCAATCGGTGCTGCAGAGTCATCCGCACTCTCCCGCCCGTTTTGGAGCTTTGGTATAATCCCCATGGTCCTTACGGAGTCCCCAGCATCCTCTAGGATGTAAGAGAAAATAAGATTTTAAACCTACCGGTAAATCTTTTTCTCCTAGTCCGTAGAGGATGCTGGGCGCCCGTCCCAGTGCGGACAAAATTCTGCAAGACTTGTATATAGTTGTTGCTTACATAAGGGTTATGTTACAGTTAAGATCAGTCGTTGGCTGATACTGTTTTGTTCATACTGTTAACTGGTTACGTATATTCCAGGTTATACGGTGTGGATGGTGTGGGCTGGAATGAATCTTGCCCTTAGATTAACAAAAATCCTTTCCTCGTACTGTCCGTCTCCTCTGGGCACAGTTTCTCTAACTGAGGTCTGGAGGAGGGGCATAGAGGGAGGAGCCAGTGCACACCCATTCTATCCTAAAGTCTTTATAGTGCCCATGTCTCCTGCGGAGCCCGTCTATACCCCATGGTCCTTACAGAGTCCCCAGCATCCTCTACGGACTAGGAGAAAAAGATTTACCGGTAGGTTTAAAATCTTATTTATATATATATATATACACACATATATATATATACATATACAGTGGTCGAGGTGGGAATTTTGAAGTGAGGGTATGGAAAATTTAAAGGGGTGTACTGTCCAGGGTCTACTGTTGCATACGTCAAAGGCGTGCACTCCGAAAAAGGGGTGTGTCCTTAAGAGGCACTGGATGAGAGGGAGGACATATGGCGGAGGAAGGACTGAGGGGTCTGGGGCATGGGGTGAGAGGGGGGATGCAGGGTGGGAGGAGGACATAATGAGCATTGGGACACTGGTTGGAGAGGGTTGCAGAGTGGGAGAGGGGCACCAGTTGAGAGGGGGTCTGCAGGGTGTGAATAGAACAAATTGGGGTGAGGGGAAGAGGGGGGACACAGGATGGGAGGATGCAGGTTGAGAAGGGGGTGTGCAGGTTGGGAGAGGACACAGGGTGAGAGGGGGATGTGCAGATTGGGAGAGGACGCAGGGTGAGAGGGGCATGTGCAGGTTGGGAGAGGACGCAGGGTGAGAGGGAGGGTGCAGGGTGAGAGGGGGGTGTGCAGTGTGGGAGAGGATGCAGGGTGAGAGGGGGTGTGCAGGGTGGGAGATGATGCAGGGTGAGAGGGGGATGTGCAGGTTGGGAGAGGGCGCAGGGTGAGAGGGGGATGTGCAGGTTGGGAGAGGACGCAGGGTGAGAGGGGGATGTGCAGGTTGGGAGAGGACGCAGGGTGAGAGGGGGATGTGCAGGTTGGGAGAGGACGCAGGGTGATAGGGGGGTGTGCAGGTTGGGAGAGAATGCAAGGTGAGAGGGGGGTGTACAGGTTGGGAGAGGACGCAGGGTGAGAGGGGCGTGTGCAGGTTGGCAGAGGACGCAGGGTGAGAGGGGGGTGTGCAGGGTGGGAGAGGATGCAGTTTGAGAAGGGGATGTGCAGGGTGAGAGGGGTGTGCAGGTTGGGAGAGGACGCAGGGTGAGAGGGGGATGTGCAGGGTGGGAGAGGATGCAGGGTGAGGGTGCAGGGTGAGAGGGGGATGTGCAGGGTGTGAGAGGATGCAGGGTGAGAGGGGGATGTGCAGGTTGGGAAAGGATGCAGAGTGAGAGGGGGGTGTGCAGGTTGGGAGAGGAAGCAGGGTGAGAGGTGTTTGTGCAGGGTGGGAGAGGAACATATTTGATTTTTATCTAATATTAAAAGCCTACCAGTAGGCGCACTGCGTGGCACCAGTGGTAGCAGGAACCGGGTGCATCGTGCAACCCATGTGGGAGCCCAGCGGCGGCAGGAACAAGAACTGGGAGCACCGACGTGGGAGCCCGGCAGCACCAGGGACGAGTGCCGGGCGCATAGCACGTGGGCGCCCGGCGGGGCTCCAGCAGGGACGGGAGCAGCATCTATAAGTGCAGCAGGCTGCCTCCTGCTGTGCTCAGCTGTCCTGTCTTCTATTAGGCCGGCGCCGGCAGCTACGAGTTTGCCTGCTAGTGCCGCGGGAATCCTTGAGCGCTGCAGATCAGATCGGTAAAGATCCGACCTCTGGCGGATGGCAGGGGGCCCATTTAGAAAGGGGAGCCCGGGGTACTTACACCCAGGGCCCCCCCTTAATCCGGCTCTGTACACAGTACAGTAATGCCCTGATGCAAAACAAGGTGGCATAAGTTCATCCCTAAATTAGCCCTTTGCTTGTCATATATTTGTGAACATTGCATTTTAACTTAAATTTGAATCTTTAACAAAAAATCTCAACATTGTTATGTATGCATTTTATTTTTCTTTCTCTTTTTGTAATGTGTAGCTGTCTGTACTGCTGCCCTCAGTAAAAGTAGCCGCAGACAGCGAAGTACTGGTTGAGCATCACCACTAATTGCTAAGGGGTAAATTTACTAAAGCTTCTGAAAATGAAAGTGGTGATGTTGTCCATAGCAACCAATCAGATAATGTCTATAATTTCTCTAGTGCATCCTAGAAAATGATACACAGAATCTGATTGGTTGCTATGTGCAACATCACCACTTTTCAATTTTAGAAGCTTAGTAAATATACACCTAAATATTTGAAGTTGAACTTTTTGTTTTTAATAATAATAATAATAATCATAATAATTTATTTATTTTAAACTTAAAAACTTTAGACTTTGAATCTTGGATTGGTTCCTAATAGATTTAATAATTGATTATGGTTATTGATTAATGCTGATTATCTGAAATTGTAAAATCATCTAGTAAATTACAAACGACCTATAAACAATATTAGTAATCGTTATTTTTCTTTACAGACGGCCTACACCATCATGAAGAATAACCAGTATAGTGAGGACATTAACATTACCTATGACCCCAGGTTGCGGGAGAGGGTAAGCTCTTACCAGATATACAGTACATGTAGTGTTTACTGCTTTTTTTATTTTTTTTTATTATTCTCAGACTTAAAAAGGACGTGTAATGATGATCTAAGCTCAGGCAACTGAATTGTGCTGTGTAAGTGGCAGAATAGAAAGATTACAAATCTTGCTCAACATATTATTAGGATCTCTTCAATATCACTCTCATCGGGAGGACTGTCCTTTGTGAATTTCTTGGTACATACCGGCATAAATGGTATATACCATGTACCTGATAACTGGTGGGATGTACTGCATCGCGGATGCGATGCTTATTACATCCCGCCCTCTCCAATATCCTTGCTTTGGTAATTTGACCCTTTTGCTGCCACATTTGTACCTCCAAATGGGCAGGCCAGATTTCACCTTGAAAGGACATAATTGGTCACAGCCAGCGTAGGGATAACGTAGTAAGTACTGTACTTAGGGCCTGATTCAGAGGTGTTTTGGACTGCACATGTGTCACGGTTACACTGTATGTGGTGATTAATTAGCGAGTACGTACTCAGTGATGACTTATTTGCAAAGTGAGTGACAGCTAGTGAGTGTTTGTTGGAGGTAACCGGGTGGCTTGTCAAATGTGGGCGTGCCACAAACGTTTCCTGAGCTCAAATGTGTGGGTGTGCCACGAACGTTTCCTGAGCTTGTCTCAGCCGCTGACTGACGATTTGTAGGTAGTTGTGCTGGCCCCTCCGTTTTAATTCCAGTGATCATTCTGAGCAAGCATAGAGTTGCGGCATTAGGATATTTTCACAGATCCACTGCGTACAGGATCACAGTAGTTGAGGCATTTGTGTCCACCTCTGAATCAGGGGGGTGATTCAGACCTGATCGCTGGGCTGCTTATTTTGCTGTCCTGCGTTCAGATAGTTGCCGCCCCCAGGGGGAGTGTGTATTCACCGTGCAAGTGTGCGATCCTATGTGTATGCCAAGCTGCTATAATCCACTGTGTGCAGTCTCTGCGCAGCCCAGGACTTACTCCTACAGTATGATCATAAGAGGCTGATCGCGGTCGGAGCTGCCATCAGACACCCTCCCTGATAACACTTGGGCACGCCTGCGTTTTTCCGGACACTCCCACTAAACAGTCAGTTACCACCCACAAACGGCGTCTTCCTGTCAATCACCTTGCGAACGCCGTGCGATCGTAATTTTCTCACCATCCTTTCGCTGACCGGCGATGCCCATTGTTGTCCGACACGCGTGTGCATTGCGGTGCATACACATGCGTAGTTATGACTTGATTGCCTGCTGTGTGAAAAACGCACAGCAGCGATCAGGTCTGAATCACCCCCCAGGTCCATTGTCTTGCCTTTAGGCAATTCTATCTGCACCCTGAATGAACACAGGGTGATAATGGGATGTTGAGGGCACCTGCATCTTTAATATGGATTAGGTCCCAGTGAGCTAAAGACCTCTATATATAGTGTATAGACCTCTGTATAGTGTTATGTAAGCCTGACTCGTGTTCCTGACTCTATAGTTTAGAAAAAGTAGTTTGTTGCTATTACTCTTAAATGCATGATGTTCTCCCTATGAGATCAGCAGATGTAATAATTGCCGGCTTCAAATGTTATACATTCCAGAAATACGGCATTGCAGAGGGACGGCCTCTTAGTGAGCTGAAAACCATGGCAAAGAAATCTGGGGAGCAGTGTCCTTCATACACCCCTCCCGGCGGAGAGACCCTGGAACAGGTAACATCGGTGTCAGAACTCAGAATCCTGATGTACTTGCAAAACATCAATGTAAAGCATGTCGGTAATGTTAGCATATGGAGTCCTTTACTTTGTAATATCCTATTCAATAAGCAGTGACTTCACGCCAGCAGTGTTTTAAAGCTTCCAGAATAATAGGGACGTGCTGTTCAGTTTCATGGGTATAGAGTGTCAAATGTTATCACCCTATGTGATAGAGAGCCCTAATGCACAGAGAATTGTGACCTAATAAATGTAAGTTACATATATCCTGTACATCATACAAGGGATGCGAGATACAATGACGTATATAAATATATCACCATGATTGGCATCATGAAGAACATCCATATTTTATATGCGTGGTATAGCTTAAATACTGTCCCATATACACCACCAACAATGTAGTGCCTATGGCATACTGGGGTAAATGTATGAAGCAGTGATAAGTGAAGAAGTGAGCCAGTGGAGACGTTGCCCATGGCAACCAATCAGCTACTCTGTAATTTTTTCCGTATGCAAATTATAAATGTTACTTCAATGCTGATTGGTTGCCATAGGCAACTTCTCCGCTCTTATCACGGGTATGGATCATTAGATCGACATTGTCTAGGTCGACAATATTTAGATCGACAACTATAGGTCGACAGGGTCAGATGGTCGACATGTTCTAGGTCGACAGGTCAAAAGGTCGACATGAGTTTTATATGTTTTTTTTGTGTCGTTTTCTTCGTAGAGTGACCGGGAACCACAATTAGTGCACCGTGTCCCCTCGCATGGCTCGCTTCGCTCGCCATGCTTCGGTCAAGGTGCCTCGCTCCGCTACTGCTTCGCTCGGCACAGATTACCGTTCTAATCGTAATCTACCTGGTTTGTTAAGTATGAAAAAGTAAAAAAAATTATATTTAAAAAAAAAAAACCTCATTTTGACCTGTCGACCTAGAATATGTCGACCTTCTGACCCTGTCGACCTAGTGACTGTCGACCTAAACATTGTCGACCTAGACACTGTCGATCTTCAGACCGGATCCCCTTATCACTGCTTCATACATTTACCCCATAGAATCAAGAAAAGAGTTGATGTTTAGTATCTAAAAAGGAGAGCTGTTGCTATGGATTTTTATTGAGAAATCTGGTCTGTGACTGAGGAGGTGATGAAGTAAAACTGAAGAAGCATTCTGAAATAAATCACAAAGGGTTGTTTTTTTCCCTCACTGTGTAATAGGTCAGAGCGCGTGCCAAAGATTTCTTTGAATTTCTCTGCCATCTGGTAATGGATGAAACGACTTCCAGAGACCAGTCCGAGCTCGGTGCCGCGGGAAGAGAGCGGATGACTGTGCTCAACCTGGCCCCATTTACAAATCACAAGAGTGAGACTCAGGCTGGCTTCCCCGACAGCAGCGATGTCACGCTGGACGCTAACATTCTGCTGGTGAGTCACGGAGCTTACATGAGGAACTGGATGAAGTACTTTGTAGAAGACCTGCAATTCACTTTTCCGCCTGACCTGAAGAAGCTGCGAGAACTGTCCGTTAGCCCGAATACTGGCATAAGTCATTTCATTATCAGTCTTAAGCCTGAAGAAGTCACTACACCCGACGTCTGTTGCATTTGTATTAATCGCCACGATCACTTGGCAGACATGAATGCGGACACCAGCCATTATGTGGTATAATGTGCACTGACCTCACTTATCAGTGTGCCCGGCTGGCAGGGCATGCTGGCAGTTGTAGTTTAACAACAGCTGGGAACCCAGGGCTTGCTTTACACCATTGCCTATTATTTATATTTGAGGAAAGGAATCGTGACTTTGACTTTTTTAGATATAAAAGAAAATGACATTTGACAGTATGCATGTCTCTCAGATGATGGGCTGCATGTTTCTAAACTCTTAAACTGTTATATAGTCTATGACGGTCTTTGGAGAATCAGAGCAAAATAAACAAAAACCTCAAAAACTGTTTTGAAGGACCACATTTGGTCCACTGTCCAACTCCTAAAGACGGTCTGTTCCTCTGCAGCCAATGTTGAATGTCATTAGTTTTAATCCACGTGTCAATCGGCGGTTTAAAACTGAAGCTCCTTAACAGTAGCGAGGACTAACAGACTGATTGTCTCTATGTTGAATCCGTTGCACACTATCCTTTCTGTAAATGTCTAAATATGGCTGTATGAAGGGTTTAGTCACCATATCCATTCAAGTATAACGACTACACGATTATTTTCTGTCTATTTATCTTTGTGTTTCTTCATTTGCTGTTTTTGTTTTATTTATTTGTTTTTTGATTTTGCATGGAAGTGTTTGTTGAAACTGAAATTGTAAATATTATTCAAAAGGGCTAATTTAAATGTATCAATGTGGTGTGTAAATGTAAAGTCAAACCATTAGCCTGTTTTTATGCCATGTGTGTTCAGTTTGATAAGTATACCTCTTGTATTCTTTCACTTCACCCCTTGGCCAAGATTTAATGTTACGTTCTATAGTCAGTAACAACTTCCATAGTAAAAGGGAGCAAATAGCCTTGTGAGCTGTCCGTTGTAGTAACAATGCAGAGACATGTTGGCCCTCTAGTGGTCGTTAATGGCTGAATTCTAACTAGAATAGAGAATTGCTACTTAACTTTTATTCTGGAGTTGAGAAAATTCACAATAATTTCTTGAACTTTAGGTTACATGAAAAATCCGCCTGAACTCAGAGTGAGGTACATAATGGCTACGTTGTATATAGTTTTTAAACATTTTCCATCCATGCAAAATTAGAATGTGAACATGATCATATTTGCTGGTCAAATAAAAATGAAACTGGTAAAATACTACAAAATGTAACCATTTGTTTGAACAGGCAACACTTACCAGAGCCGGATTAAGACCCCATAGGGCCCTACGTGAGTTCGGGGCTCTCACCGTTCCTATTCATCCCCTCAAAATTAATTTTTCCAGACAAATGAAACTAACCCACCCCACAAATAATTTAAACCACAGTGAAGTATAAACATGTGCTGGGTAATGATGCAGGATTCACTGTGCAGTCCATGACCAGAGTCTTTTACCTATATACACTCCCCTCTCCAGCAATCAGCGCAACACAATCAGCCATAGAACAAACACATTGTGTGCACCCTTGTACTGCACACACACATCACTGCAGATATTCTGCAGAAATAATTCAAAGATAAAAAAAATATATATACATACTGTATCAAACGCTGCAAACTCTGCGCCATGTGGCCGCCTTATGTACAAACGAGCACGCACATTTAGTGACTACGACGTCAGACTCCACCCAGATACAGACATAGGGACTCCCAATCCCTCCAATGCAGAAAGTCGTGCAACAACGAATAATGCATTAAGTGTAGCACAATATGTGTGGTACACATTGCATTCATGCCACACATGAGCATTATTATCCAAAACCACTACACACACTATGCTGGGAGGATGACGTGCTCAAACTTCACCTTATCACAAAAAAAAACAGCAAAAAGTTCTTAAAAAAACAAACACAGCCAAATAAACACCAGATTTCAGTAGGCTGTACCATGTAAATAGCTACACATTTATACAGGCTGTTCAAAATACAGGATGTTCAAAAATTCAAGCAACCGTATGGGGAAAATATTTATTTCAAAGTAATTTCTGAAAGTGGTCACCGTTCTGTGCGTCACACAAATGGACACGGCTAATCATGCTCTTGAACACCCTTTGCAATGTTTCCCGTAAAATTGCATCGACACCGTTCTGAATGTTTGCTTGCAATTCTGGAATACTGTGAGGGTGAGTTGCGTAGGCAGCATCCTTCAGGTACCTCCACAAGAAAAAGTCGAGGGGTGTTAAATCCAGAGATTACGCTGGCCACAACCCCCATGAAATCAGTCGTCCCTGTCCTGAAACTTGTCGTATACCCTCTTGTTTTGTTTGGAGCAAACTGTTCCGTACTTTTCTGTTAAGGTCTCCTGTGTCCGGGCATAACCGCCAGAGTAGATGTACTGCGTGACCATGAATGCTGCTGAAACGTGTACCCCATGGGTCCTTAGTTCCAATATTCAATGTTCTTCACCACCTAGAAAACAAAACCATTACGTGCTTTTTCCCATACAGTTGCGTAACTTTTTGAACACCCTGTACTGCAGGAGGTGTCAATAGTGTGTATTGTGAGTTGGAAAATATGGTAAAAAAAAGAAATATATGAAAACTCGTTTCTCTAAACTTTTTATCCTCTAATAAGTCACATACAGCTGTGTACATCTTTGTATCCAACCTAGTAAATACCTCACTGCTTCAATTCATTACGGTGGACTCTATTCTTCCTCAGCAGTCAGCAAACGTTACACAGTCCCACCAGGCATTGCCTCACTCTGATGAGTCCCACCCATGAGGCTGCTGCTAATCTCCTCCATGGGTCAGAAAAGCATGTGTTGAGCTCCAGCAAGCAGAGCTCAGAACATGCCTCTCTGGCCTTTTTTGTTCAGTCTCATGGATCTACTCCACTCTCAGCAATGCAGTGCACTCAGTGTTCCCTGATGCTCAGTCCCTACATGTAGCTGACGGGTCTTATTAACTATTGAGACAGCTGGACTGTGTGGTGATGTCCTGTGCCGCCTTGTCTGTAATCTGTCTCTGACACATACAATTTATTTTAACGAGTTAAAGAAATGTGATCACGTCTTACAGAAACGTGGTCAACATATGTGACATTTTAGACTGTGCACGGGAGTTTGCATGTCCAGGGCAGCCACTGCGGCCAAGCTGGACGAAACTGGCTGCTTTTACCATAAACATTTACTGGCCAAGTATGACTGAATTTCAAAACCGTTTGAATTATTGGAGCATCTCTGATTCTAATGCTGCTCAGCAGTGAGATGTCATTTGAGCTTTTTTGCAATTTATTTTAATAAAGAAAGGTACATGGCAGTACTGTAACACTGACTTTACTTGATAACCTTTAGGTTTATATACCAGACTATATAGTATGGGAAAAACAGGTTTAATTAAGTATTTATACCTGACTGTAACTTACAAGCAGGACATAACCGTTCTAGGGACAGTGTTAAATGATTATACCATGATTAACTAATATGTCATAAAGCTGATAATTGTCCGAGAAATGTGTCCGTGTTTTTTATTCTAGCATTATTACTCTGTAAATACCTTTTGTAGGAGCGTGTGTGAATGACAACGTACGTTTCTGCCTTTTCAGAATGCAGTTACAGTGGGGAAGGGGAGCTGGTAGTGATTATGGCAGTTCATAACAATTCACATAATTATACATGTGCATCTAATTGCAGTTCTAATGGGTATTTGTCCCCACTACCAAGCTTTCTCATTACATCTGCTACCGCACAAGGTGAATGCCTGCAGAGAAGATGCATAAATATGGAGCGTAAAGAGGGAGGGGGCAGCCTATGGATACATAACAATACTTATTACCCATAGCAAACATACTAAACATTATTACCCTCCAGAAGGACAGGCATTGCTGCTTATTCTTAATGAAAACTCCCTAAATATTTGTTTGTTCCTATCATATTTAGTGGAAACCACCTGATTGACCGTGGGATTTTCTTTTAACGAGCATGTAATTCATTCTTATTAAAGCCTGTGTATTACTGAGCTAAATGATAATTAAAAGTAGCAGATTTAAGTAAATCAATATATCATTTTATCTACATGGTACTTTGGGCAACCCCTCAATGGGGTGACCAGATTGCACGCCATCTTTACAGGAAAGCTTGCTACAGATTAGTGCATTTAGATTCCGGAATGGTGATGTCAAAAATAATATAGCAAATATGAAATCCCATTTAAGAATGACTGGTAGTAGTGCTATGTGTTTATTCTCAATAGGTAATATCAAATCAAAAAAATATATTTAAGGAAAACCGTGGAAAATTGCATAAATGCAAAGGTTTTATTAAACACTATTTAAAACCAAAGAGATAAAAAATATATTTTTATTAAAAACAAAGCCATGATGAAACATCGGATGTGTACAGCCATAGACAAAAGTTTTGAGAATGACATAAGTATTGGCTTTCACAACGTTTGTTGCCTCAGTTTTTATGATGTCAATTTGCACATACTCCAGAATGCCATGAAGAGTGATCAGATGAATTGCAGTTAATTGCAAAGTCCCTCTTTGCCATGACAATGAACTTAGGGCCTAATTCAGCATGAGATGCATCTGCGATGCCTTCGCATGCTGAAGCCCCCGTGCAGTGTGCGCACACAGTGAGATGCGACGGCATCTCAGTTATGTGAACACCTCTGCCTGATAGAGGCGTTTGCGGAGCGAGCCGCGGGGGCTGCGTGACGTCACCCGCAGCCGCTGCGACCCAAAACATGGCATCCCAGTGACTGCCTTCAAAGCTAGGCTGCGGAGGCAGGGGCTACTCTAGCCATGCGAGTACTTCGCTGTTTAGCGAAGCACTCGTAAATAAGCAGGGGAAAGGGGGGGGCAGGAATGTGGAGAGGCCTTTTCCTGTGCTAGGGGGCCCCCCACATGTTAGTGGAATGAGTTGTAGATTTGGGAACTTGCGCAAAACTATAACTCATGCTGAATTAGGACTTTAATCACAAAATCAACTTTTCGACTACGTTTTAGCCCTGCCACAAAAGGACCAGCTGACATCATGTCAGTGATTCTCTCGTTAAAACAGGTGAGTGTTGATGAGGACAAGGCTGGAGATCAGTCTGTCATGCTGATTGAGGTAGAATAATGGACTTGAAGCTGTAAAAGGAGGGTGGTGCTTGAAATCATTGTTCTTCCTCTGTTAACCATGGTTACCAGCAAGGAAACACGCGCAGTCATCACTGCTTTGCACAAAAAGGGCTTCACAGGCAAGGATATTGCTGCTCGGATCATCAAGAACTTCAAGGAGAGAGGTTCAATAGTTGTGAAGAAGGCTTTAGGGTGTCCAAGAACGTCCAGCAAACGCCAGGACCGTCTCCTAAAGTTGATTCAGCTGCGGGATCGGGGCACCACTAGTGCAGAGCTTGCTCAGGAATGGCAGGTGTGATCAGATGTGAAGGGGGAGCAGATACTCCATTACACTTTACTATTTAACATTCATACAGTGGAAAGCTGGTGGCACTGAACGTTGTACCTCCATGACTCTTGTGAGAATATTTTTATGTTTTGGGCTTGAAGCAGTAACTAATAAAAGTTCTTATTGTTAGCGCCACTCGAATATGAATGAAACTATTTTTCTGCTGTACCACATCTTGGGCCTAACTCAGACCCAATTGCTGCAGCGGCAGCGATCGTAGCCTGATGCCCTATGTCTAGTGCGCACGCGCAGCGGTCACACTGTGCGTGTGCACCCAGTGAGATGCAAAAGCATCTCCCTGCTGTGATTGCCTCTGCCTGATTGACAGGCGGTTGTTGGGCTGGAGGGGTCGTGCCAACGGCGTTAGAACGCCGTTGGTGGGGCGCGGTCCAGACAACTGCTGGCTGCTTGCCTGGGTAAAATATCTGGGGATATACATTAGACTGTTACAGGTACCCGTTGCCTGTAAATTAAGTAGGTGCATTCAGCAAATATCGACAATCATGAGATAGCTGGGACTGTGTCGGGGGCGCTATGGTGACCAGGATAAAATGTTTATTTTATATTTTTAAAATTAGTTCTCCATTAGAAAGCAATGAAGTCAGATTCCATGGGTGCAGCCGGTATAATTATGTGAGCAGTATTAATAAGCCTGTGTCCCTGGCAGATATTCACAGGAAGTATATTTGGCATAACTGGATTGTATGACATGTTCCTCTCCTTCAGCTATGTGGGATACATGACACACGGTATGAAATGTGAGGAGTCAGAAAGAAAAATAATGATGCACATAGACCTAAGACCTCTGCCATAGATAACATTGCCGTCTTCTTAGAGAGCTGGAAGTAAAATATTGCATTACTTTATATGAAAACCGCTGCTAGTGACAGTCACTGGCTCACGGATAAATCCACCTAGACCCAGGACAGTTTTAAACCTTATGCCTAGTAAGAAAGTACAGGAGCTGTCGCCTGAGGAGGCCCTTTATGTGACAGCCATTTCCAGGGGTGGATTGGGATGGAAAATCAGCTTGAGAAATTTTTGGAAGCAGCCCTAATGGGGGTGGGGTCTGTTGAGAGGGTGAGGTCTGCCGAGGGGGGTGTGATTCCTCCTCACAGGGCTTGTTTCTTAGTTGGCCGTGGTTGTAACCTTTCATGTTGCTTTTGCTTCAGTTGTGTCTGCAACTTTATGCTGATGCCACTACAATGACCTTTCTTGGGGTACATCTATACATCTGAAATGTGCAAGGACTGAGATGCCCACTTTCAGTGTCTACAGGGGCTGCAATCATGCTTTGTGCATCTTTAGATGCCACCATCGGTTGCACCATTGAAACTTTTACCAGCCCTATGCTAGGTGCAGATCATCCGTCTGAGAATGGCCTCCGATGTAAGCGATTCAGCGTCACTATACACATCCACTTTCAACAATACACTCATACTATGTTACATCTGTGTCTGATCAGCCCGGGCCGGCATGCAGTGTGAGTTGGCCCGACAGAGCGGAGAATGTGGCTGGCCCAGTGGGCGCTTTCCCACTTCTCCGGTGGCCCGATCCACCACAAGCCATTTCCATGATGTGGACTTAGGGTGGGTACACATTAAGACAATATGTCATCTGATAATACAGATCGAAGCGACATATCGTCCACATTGTGTAGTGTGTACCCTCAATTGCATGCTCCCAAGGGTCCTCAGCGATGTCACATCTTATGTTCTGTATGTCAGATGTGACAACCCAGGAGAATGGTGGAACGCTATATCGTTCTGTCTGTACAGGTGACCAATGTATCGTTACATCGGTTGGCCTCGATCCAAGTCCTTGTAATGTGTGCCTGGCTTAAAGCTGACTATCCACCTACAGACTGCTTCTACCTGATAGGGGTTCATCAATGTCTTCCTCAGCAGTGTTATTGTCAACCTTTTGACTACATCCCCTTGTGGCTTGGGTAAAGGGCCCCATACACTAGAACAATAATTCCCAATTTCATCCCATTTCGGGCAGATATATCGGGTGAAATCGGGCATTTTGGATGCGTTTCCGATCCGATGCGCATTCCCGTTAGGGTCGGATCGGCTCCCCTAGATCGTTAGTGCTGCACTCGTGATATGTCAATTCCCGCAGGCATGGCTAGGATCGCATACGATATATTGCATGCAAAATGTACCAAATCGTATGGAACCAGTTCCGGGAAACTCCCGGGAGACTTCAAGAGAAATCGCCTCCGACTTCAGCCTCAGACATATCGTTGTAGTGTATGGGGCCCTTAAGAAATATCAACATTCATCACCCCAAACTCTGTCCTCAAGATACTCTAACGCTATGGGTGCAATGTTTATTCATGCTTGGCCAGTGGTGATTTACTTTCTCCTAGTGGCTGCAGTGGCATCTCCCTGGTTCCGGCGGTCATGTGTAGGTAAAAAAAATATTGTCCTATCACTAACCCTCCCAGTAGTGCCTAACCCCACCCCCTCCAGCTCAGCCCCAACCCTCCCTCCCACAGTCTAACCCTACTGTCTGACAATGTTGACATTTCACTGATCAATATTTTGTCAGTCAACATCGTAACAGTTGACATTGTCCGCCCCCCCCCCCTTATATAAAATGGAGGCAGGGCGCGCAAAAATATATATATAGGGGCGTGGCTTCATGGGGAAGGGGTGTGACCACAAAATAATTAAAATTCATATTACGGTGCGCAGTAGTCTCCATTATTCAAATTACGCCGCACAGTAGCACCACTACACCAGGTAGAGCCCCTTTTTACACATTATGGCAGCCAGTCCCCCTTTTTACACATTATGGCAGCCAGTCCCCCTTTTTACACATTATGGCTGCCAGTCCCCCTTTTTACACATTACGGCAGACAGCATCCCCTTTTTACACATTACGGAAGACAGCGTCCCCCTTTTTACACATTACGGCAGACAGCGTCCCCTTTTTACACATTACGGCAGACAGCGTCCCCTTTTTACACATTACGGCAGAGTCCCCTTTTTACACATTACGGCAGACAGCGTCCCCTTTTTACATATTACGGCAGACAGCGTCCCCCTTATTACTCATTACGGCAGACAGCGTCCCCCTTTTTACACGTTACGGCAGTCAGTGTCCCCTTTTTACACATTACGGCAGACAGCGTCCCCTTTTTACACATTAGGTAGACAGGAGAGATAGATAGATACTTACCATCTCTCCGCTGGCTCAGACAGTCCGACTCCCCGGTGCTGGCAGCTCCGGAGGCAGGGAAGAAGGAGGAGGGAGGGGGACTCTGGATCCGCAGCAGCGCAGTGTGATTGGTAGCGCCGCCGCATGCAGCTGTCCCTCTCCTTCCGCATTGGCTGGCCGCCGCCGCTGTGAATGCTGGGATGAGGGAAGCGCATCCTAGCATTCACAACGGCAGCGGCCAGCCTATGCGGAAGGAGAGGGACAGCTGCAGCGGCGCCACCACCAATTACATAGCGCTGCTGTGGCTCCTGAGTCCCCCTCCCTCCTCCTCCTTCTCCCCTGCCTCCGGAGCTGCTCCTCGCCCTCTCCTCCTCCGCCACACACAGGCGGCTTGTAATGAGTCAATTTGACTCATTACAAGCCGCTGGTTTGGAATGTGGGCAGTTGCGCCCTCAGGGCGACTGCGCTGTGTGCCAGGCACACCTGGCACGCATGTAGTTTTGGCTCTGCAAAGAAGATACTTATGACACATAATCTGTTTCATAAGTATTTGCTTTGTATTATACTAGCCATTTTTACCTTAAAATTAGGTTTGGGAGGCACCGCACCGATAGTGGTGCCTCCCGTTGTCGATAGGAAAGGTGCGGGAGCGGGGGGCAGTCAGGGACAGGGCCAAGCCATGGGCAGTAAAAGCCCATTGAAAATAACATGTAAAGCGGCACTAGTTTAAGTGCCTCGGTGACAGGGACGTGCTTTCACTGCACATGACAGCACACCCCTGTCAGTCAGGCAGATGTGATTGGACAGCGGATCTGTCACTGGATACAGATGTCCAGTGATGGATTCGCTGTCATCACTCGTTGGGTAACAGGATGTGCGGTGGAGATGCGGGTGTTAGCGGCGGCAGGACCAGGCGGGGATAGTTGGCATGATGGCAGGCCTGGATCTGCCTGTCATTTTGCAGAGTTCGACAGTGGAGCGGAGCAGTTCCAATTTAAAAAATGGTGCTGTTAGCGTCATTTTTTACATTTAAGGTGGCTACTACGAGCCAATCACGGCTCGCCGCGTCATCGCTCCTCCCCTCTGGGCTGGCATATAGAAGCCAGCATGAGGCATTGGCTGTCAGTCCGCCGGCGGGGAGGGAGCATGCTAGAGCTCCCGAAGACAGAAGACACCGGGAAGCCCAGGGGAGGCGGCGGCCATGGAAAAGAGCTGTTCAAAGGCCTCCGCCCCCCCAGGTGAAGACGCAGAAGCCGTGGGGAGGCGGCAGCCCCCCAGGTGAAGACAGAAGACTCCGGAAGTCCTGGGAAGGCGGCGGCCATGAAAAAGAGCTGCCCAAAGGCCGCCGCCCCCCAGGTGAAGACCGTGTACAATAAACTTTTTAAAATAAAATGTGTCTTGTATTTATTTTAATATTTTCTTTACAGGAGGACTACAGGTGCCAGCTGGCCCTGAATGTCCGGGCATGCAGGCACTTGTGGTTCACCAAGTGCCGGCATGCTGGGGCAGGCTTGCTGGGACCTGTATGCCACCTGTAAAGAACAATATTAGTACATCATGAACCCCGCACCCACCGCCACCAGGAAAACCGGGCATAGCATTGGGCGCTGGTTGTTGCTCGGGAGGGGGGGACTCCATTAATTTTTTTCTGGGGTCCCCACTTTCCGAGGAATTCTAGCCAAGGGCTAACTGGTTTGGGGGGTTAATGTGATGGCAGTGGGACCCCACACTGAGTGTCTCCCCTGCAATGGCATTTCCCCCCTGGCTGGTTCAGCCTGGTGCTGGTTTTGGTTAGCATTACTGCACCACAGCACTAAGGACATAGGTTCGATTCTCACCATGGCTCTAACTCATACTTACTGACTTTATGGTTGCTCTCTCCAGGAGAGAGCACGAGGTCGGCTCAGCAGGGGGCGGATCGGGGTAGTGACAAGCAGAGGGGGCGGAGCAGGGATGGGGCGAAGGTGGGGGTGTGGCTGATGTATTGCGACAGTTAAGCCATGCCCCCGCTGTGTAATGCCCCTATTACCAGCATTACACTGCAGGGGGCGTGGCTATGATGATGCGATTCAACAAGAATCGCGTCATCGACTGCCCGGACCGACCACTTTACTCACTAAGTGGGCGGACGGGCAGGGGGACCACAGAAATCGGGAGACTTGCCTGCTCTTCCGGGGGAAGGGTCTCCCGATTTCCGGTAGAGTAGGCAACTGTGCTCTAACTATGTGGAGTTTGTATAATTTCTCTGTACTTGCGTGGGTTTCCTCTGGGTACTCCGGTTTCCTCCCACAATCCAAAAATATACTGCTAGGTTAATTGGCTCCCAACAGACTTAACCCTAGCGTGAATGTGTCTGTGTACATGTGGTAGGGAATATAGATTTTAAACTCCACTGGGGCAGGGACTGTTGTGAATAGCCAAATATTCTCTGAAAAGCACTGCGGAATATGTGTGCGCTATATAAATAACTGCTAATTAATAAATAATAGTACACATCCTTTGATAATGGATATGCATTATGGGCAAAGTTTACAATAAAAGTCCAGTGTGATATAAAACAATATAAGAATGATTACTCTGTTCGCAACCACTGTAGGCATGTCTCTTCTAACCAGATACCAGTCAGATAACATTTACGCATAGTTAAAGTACAATTTATGGCCCTCATTCCGAGTTGATCGGTCACAAGGCGAATTTAGCAGAGTTACACACGCTAAGCCTACGCCTACTGGGAGTGTATCTTAGCATCCAAAAATTGCGACCGATGTATTCGCATTATTGCGATCACAAACTACTTAGCAGTTTTAGAGTAGCTCCACACTTACTCTGCCTGTGCGATCAGTTCTGTGCTTGTCGTTCCTGGATTGACGTCAGAAACACACCAAGCGTTCGCTCAGACACTCCCCCGTTTCTCCGGCCACTCCTGCGTTTTTTCCGGAAACGGTAGCGTTTTCATCCACACGCCCCTAAAACGCCGTGTTTCCGCCCAGTAACACCCATTTCCTGTCAATCACACTACGATCGCCGGAGCGAAGAAAAAGCCGTGAGTAAAAATCCTATCTTCATAGCAAAGTTACTTGGCGCAGTCGCAGTGCGACTATTGCGCATGCGCACTAAGCGAAATTTCACTGCGATGCGATGAAAAATAACGAGCGATCAACTCGGAATGAGGGCCTATATTCAGTGCAATGTAAATTGTGCAATTCTGTTCCATGCAGTTTTTTCATGGCCCACCGGAGGGCAGCATGTACATACTTTACATCAGATAAAGTTTCATTTTTTAACCCAGGGATTCCCAACCACAGTTCCCAAGGTACACTTAAGGGCCCCATACACTACAACGATATGTCTGAGGCTGAAGTCGGAGGCGGTTTCCCTTAAACTCTCCCGGGATCTTCCCGGGACTGGTTCCATATGATTTGGTACATTTTGCATGCGATATATCGTATGCGATCTCAGCCATGCCTGCGGAAACCGACATATCATGAGTGCAGCACTAACGATCTAGGGGAGCTGATCCGACCCTCACGGATCGGATCGAAAACACATCCAAAATGCCCGATTTCACTCGATATATCGTCCCGAATTGGATGAAATCGGGCATTATCATTCTAGTGTATGGGGCCCTTTACAGTCCAGGTTTTAAGGATAGCCGTACATGAGTAAAGGTTGCTCAATTAGTACCTCAGTTATTTTGATTTAACCATCTGTAAAATAACCATCTATCATGCACAGATATCACTAAAACCTGGACTGTTAGTGTGCCTTGGGGACCGAGGTTGAGAAACACTGTTTTAACCATTTAACTGAGGATTGTTTTATCAAATGTCCCTCAAAAGCAGTTTGTTTATTATTATTTTAATTTAAGTTAAGCATCTTTAAAAATGAATTTAAATACTTTCTTTTGAAAAACAAAATATATCTATGGAGCATGTCCATAGTCCCCCACATTAAACTTACCTTCCTCCAGCCAATGGCTTTCTGTGTAATAGGTCTCCATTTCTGTACATACCTAGGCTTACCATACCATCCATTTAAACTGGGACACTCATGGATAAACACAGGATCTATGGCTGATTAAAAGCAGGTAAAATGCAGGCTTGAAGTAAGGCAACCACAGATCCTGTGTCATTTATTAGTGTTGCAGTTTAAATGGATGGTATGGCATGCCTACGCAGGGATGCAGTCAGGATACCGACAGATGGGATCCCGGCGCTCTAAATACTGATGCCGGGTGAATCATACTGAACCCCATATACATACCCTCACCCAGAGGCGTCATGAGGTGGTGGTGGGGGGAGGGGGGGGCGGCCCGCACCCGGGTGACACCAAACAAGAGCCGCACACCTCGCACCTGCTGCATTCCCTTCATGACACTGTCACTGACACTGTCAATGTGTCAGCACAGACCTGGCCGCGGCGCACTTGCACCTGCTTGGGGAGGGGGGTGTTGGGTGTCATCGTAACTGTGCCGCGGCGGATGGAATCTTCTTGTAGGCGGGGGTGTATGATTTTGAATTGGCGGGGGGCGATTGTAACTGCAGTGCTCTATTTGCGTCTGGCACCAAGCACTACAGTTACGATCGCACCCCCGCCTGCAGCAAGAAGACTCCGCCATGGCACAGTTATGATCGCATCCCTCTCCCCTGCTGACTCAAACACACCGCTTGCAGCTTGCCATTCTCCTCACCACCGCCGGCCACATCCTGCTCACTGCCGCCGGCCACGTCCTGCACATTGCCGCCGCCGCTCACCTCCGCTGCCCAGGGCCTTCAACTCTGCTCCGCCACCGACTACACCCCCCTCCGAGAGAGAGAGACAGCAGGGACAGCAATAGAGAGTGTGACAGCAGGGACAGGGAGAATGACAGCAGGGACAGTGACAGTGAGAATGACAGCAGGGACAGTGACAGGGAGAGTGACAGCAGGGACAGTGACAGGGAGAGTGACAGCAGGTATAGGAACAGTTACAGGGTCATAGGGAAGCAGGGTAAGAGTACCTGTGCAGAACTGGTTAAAACTGCGATGATCAAGAGTAATTTTTTTGTTTTTTCCTGATAACTTGGAAATTTGTTTCTTGAATATGGTTAAAATGGCTTTGCAGCTTTGTTTTTTTTCTGAATATTGAGCGGTAAAGAACATGTAGTGACCAGGAAATCTGATCAACTATAACACAGGTTCTTAAACTCGGTACTCGGGACCCTAGACAGCTCATGTTTTCCAGGTCACTTAGCAGGTGCACAGGTGTAATCATTACTGGCTGACACATTTCAGAAGATCCACAAATGGAGTTAAATATTTCACCTGTGATTTTGTGAAGAGACCTGGAAAACATGTACTGCAGGGGTGGGGAACCTCCGGCCCGCGGGCCGTATACGGCCCGCGAAGCCGTTTGGTCCGGCCCACCAGCTTGTGTCAGTGAGACACGCTGCCGCTCAGTCCGGCGGCAGCGTGTCTCAGCTGTCAGAACAGGGAGGAGAGCGCGGCTGTTGGCTGGGAGCGGCGGCGTGTAGTACTTCAAACCAGCCGCCGGTCCGTGAGCCAATCAGAGCTCGCGGACCGGCAGCCAATCAGGAGCCGCGGCTGCTGGTGCGCGAGCTCTGATTGGCTCTCGAACCGGCGGCTGGTTTGAAGTACTACACGCCGCCGCTCTCACCCGACAGCCGCGCTCTCCTCCGTGTCCCGAAAGGAGCACGGTAAGCAGCACGGAGGGGAGGGGGGAGGGCATCTGTATACCTGGCACTGTGGGGGCATTTGTATACCTGGCACTGTGGGGGCATCTGTATAACTGGCACTGTGAGGGGCATTTGTATACCTGGCACTGTGGGGGCATCTGTATACCTGGCACTGTGGGGACATCTGTATACCTGGCACTGTGAGGGGCATTTGTATACCTGGCACTGTGGGGGCATCTGTATACCTGGCACTGTGAGGGGCATTTGTATACCTGGCACTGTGGGGGCATCTGTATACCTGGCACTGTGGGGGGCATTTGTATACCTGGCACTGTGGGGGACATTTGTATACCTGGCACTGTGGGGGCATCTGTATAACTGGCACTGTGAGGGGCATTTGTATACCTGGCACTGTGGGGGCATCTGTATACCTGGCACTGTGGGGACATCTGTATACCTGGCACTGTGGGGGCATCTGTATACCTGGCACTGTGGGGGCATCTGTATACCTGGCACTGTGAGGGGCATCTGTATACCTGGCACTGTGGGGGCATCTGTATACCTGGCACTGTGGGGACATCTGTATACCTGGCACTGTGAGGGGCATTTGTATACCTGGCACTGTGGGGGCATTTGTATACCTGGCACTGTGGGGGCAATTGTGGATCTGGCACCGCACTATTGGGGGCATATGTGTATCACGTCCCATTTTAACTGGCCACACCCATTTCTTTGGTGCGTGTGCGCCTCCGGCGCGCACACACAGTACCTCTAAGGGGCAGACCTACTGGGGGGCAGGGTAATTTTTTAAGTTGAGAATTTTTGTATGGCCCCCGAAGGATTTTATAAATATCCAAATGGCCCTCGGTAGAAAAAAGGTTCCCCACCCCTGATGTACTGTGTGGGGTCTTGAGGACAGAGTTTGAGAAATTATGAATTATAAGCTTACTTGTCCAATCTACCAAAACATCTGGGAGACTCCCCAACTTGGAGAGAGTCTTCTGGTTTATGGAAAACTGGGCAAGTCTCCCACAACCTGCAGACGCCAACACTTCTCAGATGAAGCGGTCTGAACAAGGGGCGAGGCAAATCTGGGAAAAGCGGCAGAATTAATGGGAAGGGTGTCATGCCCACCTCAACCTCCCTCTCTGCGGTCATTCCGGAGAGGGACTTGCCAGAGTCTGCCAACACTTGAAGCCACTGAGAATTCAGACCAGAATGCAAAGTGATTATGTGCAGAAGACGCTACTATGAAAAGGATTGTATTTAGTAAAATTAGCAAGAAGGCGTTTGCACTCCAATACTTTTGTCAATTTTGTAAAAAGCAGAATCTGCAATCCTTACTGAATTAGGCCCTTAATCCATTTCACTGTTATGAAAATAATATCCGAAACTGTCATGTTTGTGAAGAGCGGTTTATTTGCATAGAACAAAAGCATCATATTAGTGCAATACATCAGAAATATCTATAAATACAGCTTATGACATCGTTTGCAACTCTACAAATAAATAAATAAATATTGCAACCCTCCCCCAGAATAAAAGTTTTAGTTTTTCTAAAAGCTGACAGACGTCTGCACCCATCCACAACATAATCTGGAAAACCCCACATTCATGTATACTGAACATGCCTTGTAGCAGTTATCTATTTCGACCTCCTCTCCTGCAGGTGGCAGTATGGAAGTACTGTAACAATGGAATTATTGGTAATAGTGGACATAGTACCTACACATAATGGAGGCAGACACTCTGTGGACAGAACTAATATTTATGAGAATGTGGCCATTAATTTTACTAGGAGACAGAACTGGTTTCTAGCAATTAGTAGGCTACATACTGGGTTCCTCCCACAAGATGGCTGCTTCCGCTGCGTGTTGGTGACACATACACTGTCATACTCTCCAACATTTTACACATGAAAACCGGTACAAATTAAGAAAGGGGGTGTGGCCACGGGTAAATGGGCATGGCCACACCCCCTTTCCTATACTTTCAATGTTAATTGGGAGAGTCAAAAATCGGTACAAGGCCCTTTTTGACAGGTACAGACCATAAAAAAGGTACTGTATCTGCAAAAAGGTACAGTTGGAGGGTATGCACTATAATGCGGTCACATTTGCATGTTTCCCAGAAACCTTCTAGTTCATATTTGCCTACTTTTCAGAATGGGCAGAAATTGGGAGGGTGGCCTACGCTCCTACGAATCCAGGGAAATGTAAGAAAATTCTGGGAGAAGTATGAAACGTTTCAGCTTTAGTTCTGATTTACAGTGTGCCCTATTACTGTCCTGACAAAAATGTATGTAATAAATTGAGACCTTGACATTGAGACCTGACGGTTTAACTATCTACTGCATGGATTCAAGACCTGCGAGTGCCGCTGCTTTCCCCCACTTGTTACAATTTCTTTTGATGGCAAGTTGGACTTTGTTTGTGAGTGCCGGTCACCTACCAATTAAAATATATATATATATATATATATATACACTTTGAAAAACAGTATTTTTTATTATTGACTTTTAATGGCAAAGCAGGACTGCCTGTGAAAAGCCACAGTGTATGCATGCCCTACCCATGCTACACACCTCACAATATTGTAAAAAAGCAAGATTGGTATAAATAAGCCCCAACCACAGCACACCCAGAAGCCCCCAACCTGCATCCCTTTTATTATAGCAAGGCCACACCCCTTGCTGGGTGCAGGAATTGTGAGCATGCCACCAACAAGAGGGAATGTTGGGAGGTACTTATAATTCTCAACCAACTGTTGATTTATTAATCTACAACTGGATTTCCATATATGTGCAACCTAACCTAAAAGGCCAGCATTTGCAAACACAATGGAGTCACTTCAAATTAGCCATGAATCAGATTACAGCACAAGTTATTGTGCACATATGCGGCACTTATGGCAGCCCAAGACTCGCTGATCTATGAATCTGGGATTAAATAAGGTTCCGTTGCCAGCATTTCTCTGCCATTGCAACGGCACTTCGCACCGCTTGCACCTAATTGAATCAACCCCAATATTTGAGCCTAATGTAAAAAAAGGGGCATTTAAACATACTACCCCTAAATAGTTCATAATGCATATGACAATATACCCCAAGCAGCCTCATGAAGGCTAAACTGTAAGCAGAGACAAACAAAATTGTGGCAAACTTTTGTGCAAATCAACTCTTGCGGCAGTATATGTCGTTTCACAGAGAGGGCCAAGGTGACACAATTCACTCTGCTTGTGGCAGGACAGTCCGGGTTTGAGGGTGGACAGGTGCTGGATATGTGAATACGCACTTGGTGACTATGACCCCGACCACTGTGATGTAGGCATTCCCGTTCTGGAGGAAGTTTGGTCACATCTTAAGTTGGACATACACATATTGGAATTACTGTATGAAGGAGGCTAATACTCCCTGATGAAAGGCAGGTGGTTATTGAATTGTGAAGGAGACTAATACTCCCTGGTGAAAGGCATGTGGGTATTGAATTATGAAGGAGACTAATACTCCCTGATGAAAGGCATGTGGGTATTGAATTATGAAGGAGACTAATACTCTCTGGTGAAAGGCAGGTGGATATTGAATTATGAAGGAGACTAATACTCCCTGGTGAAAGGCATGTGGGTATTGAATTATGAAGGAGACTAATACTCCCTGATGAAAGGCAGGTGGGTATTGAATTATGAAGGAGACTAATACTCCCTGATGAAAGGCAGGTGGGTATTGAATTATGAAGGAGACTAATACTCCCTGGTGAAAGGCATGTGGGTATTGAATTATGAAGGAGACTAATACTCCCTGATGAAAGGCAGGTGGGTATTGAATTATGAAGGAGACTAATACTCCCTGATGAAAGGCAGGTGGGTATTGAATTATGAAGGAGACTAATACTTCCTGATGAAAGGCATGTGGGTATTGAATTATGAAGGAGACTAATACTTCCTGATGAAAGGCAGGTGGGTATTGAATTATGAAGGAGACTAATACTCCCTGGTGAAAGACATGTGGGTATTGAATTATGAAGGAGACTAATACTTCCTGATGAAAGGCAGGTGGGTATTGAATTATGAAGGAGACTAATACTCCCTGATGAAAGGCAGGTGGGTATTGAATTACACCCAAATATATTATTAAAGGACACAGGTGTTAAAAATGTGCATACATACATTATATAAATAGTGCAAGATTGTATCATTGTTTTAAACATTTTTTTTGCAATGTCTCATGCTAGCTCCTGGCACCCAAACAATATAATTTGATCAAAAAATATTCACTTATTAAAGAAAATCGCTTATTTTAAAACAGTGTAGAAATACATTCTGCAGTTATTAACTAATTTACAATTCTATTTTAAAGTTGTCTTCGTATGTTTCAAATAACGAACTCACTATTCAGCCACTTCTCTTGCTATATTTCTGGTTCAAATCCAGGAATCTGGCATTTTTTTAATGTAAACTGATTTTAATTGCAATTAGTAGAATATAGCACCCTTCAAGTGCTGATTTTCGTATTGGTGTAAAATAGTTTTAAAAAGTTAAAGCAGATGGAATGTTTTTGGCTTTAAATAGCATTTCTCACTTACAAAAAGTACAAATAGGTGTCTATTCATGAATCAGTGAAAAGTGTGAGGAAGTGAGCCTGTGGAGAAGTTACCTATGGCAACCAATCAGCATTGAAGTAACATTTATAATTTGCATACTATACAATTGGACGGAGCTGATTGGTTGCCATGGGCAACTTCTCCACAGGCTCACTTCTCCACTCTTTTCACTTCATGAATAGACCTCGTAGTCCCTACTATTTATCCAATTCATTAACTAAAGCAGGCACTATATGGGCTGATTAATGTCATACTTGCCACATAGGTGATGTAATTGGACCAGATTGTTCCTAAAGCCCCTGATCCCATCCAGCATCACTGGCACATTCTGCTGTCATCCATAGTCGCTGAATTCATTTTTGGGCCATACACACTGCAATATTGGACAAACTGGCCGACATCGCAGTGTGAATGGCCAGATGCGTAACAATAGTGATATCACTGAGGCACTTTTGTGAGCAATACCCATGAAGCCCTGGTTCCTTGTGAACTGATTAGCTGCACTATCATGTATGTCACTTCAGTACACAAGATGGCTACCACCACTGTTTTGAGGTGATATATTTAACCAACTAGAATGTAAACTGCCTCACAGAAAGTGAGCAAAGACTAGAAAAGTGCTTTATGGGTTACTGTATGGCTTTTATTCATTTATTGACATTTACTTATAAGCGACAGCATATTCCGTTTTGCTTTATAATCTATAACAATAGCCAGTATGGCAGCTTTCTCCATAGAACAGCAATTATTCGCTATACAAGTGCAATATTCTAGTGTATGTGTGTTGATTTGTCGAAATAAAGAGGTTATTAAGCAAATTCCAGCTCCAGACATGTAAAGGCACTTATACATTATAATGGTAATCACAGAGGCTGGCAGTGCATGCTGGGAAATAGTGACGCATATAGAACCAAAGGTTAGCTACCTTTGTTCTGTATAAAATACCGTTTATCATGCCTCAAAATTATTTGGTTATATATTATACAGTATATTTTTGTTTTCTTTTTGTATTATCTTTCTAGTTCTCCCTTATATTTTAATTTTATAAATATTAAATAAATATACTATTTAATTGACAAAGAACAAAATGTTTCTCTTCACAAATCTAGTGCAATATTTGAAAGTAAAGTGAATGGATTTCCATTCTGTGCAATGGTTAGCATAAGGCCCATATCTATAATCTCCATGCCGCTCAAAAGTTGTCATGAAGCCTGACAACTAATTGCTTTGACTTATGTATGAATTGATCAAGAATGTTTGCAAACTACAACCAAATGTCTCTCTATGTTATTGTGGGGTAGATGTAATAAACCTAGGAGAGAGAGAAAAAGTGGAGAGAGATAAAGTACCAGCCAATCAGCTACTGTCACTTTACAAGCTGTGTGTGACAGTAACCGGCCAATCAGCTACTGTTACTTTACAAGCTGTGTTTGACAGTGTTGCGTGAATTGGTCAGTACTTTATTTCTCTCCAATCTTTGATACATCTCCCCCTGTAACTGCAACTAATTTAATAAAGATAAACTAAATGCATGTTATGTCTTCTTTTTTAATGTTATAGGAGACTTGTTGTGGCAAAACGCTACTCTATGGAACTGTGCGTAGCCTAGTTATGTGTATGTATTCGATACTACTAAAAATGTAGGCACACGTACTTAAAAAAATAGTAAACACACAAATAGTGTTTATATTTGCATGGTTGTATGTTATTAAAATGTGTATTTATATTATCTGTATATACACACTGGCCCTCATTCCGAGTTGTTCGCTCGGAGATTTTCATCGCATCGCAGTGAGAATTCTCTTAGTGCGCATGCGCAATGTTCGCACTGCGACTGCGCCAAGTAACTTTACTATGATGAAAGTAAGTTTACTCACGGCATTTTCATCGCTCCGACGTTCGCATTGTGATTGACAGGAAATGGGTGTTACTGGGCGGATGCACGGCGTTTTAGGGGCGTGTGGCTGGAAACGCTACCGTTTCCGGAAAAAACGCAGGAGTGGCCGGAGAAACGGTGGGAGTGCCTGGGCGAACGCTGGGTGTGTTTATGACGTCAGCCAGGAACGAAAAGCACTGAACTGATCGCACAGGCAGAGTAAGTCTGAAGCTACTCAGAAACTGCTAACTCGTTTGTAATCGCAATATTGCGCGTACGTCGGTCGCAATTTTAAGAAGCTAAGATTCACTCCCAGTAGGCGGCGGCTTAGCGTGTGTAACTCTGCTACATTCGCCTTGCGAGCGAACAACTCGGAATGAGGGCCACTGTACATGCATGTATAAACACTATGGGCCAAATGTAATAGAGTGAGTGTTTCAGAAAGTGAGAGATTTGGGAAGGTTTTTCAGTTTTTTTTAAAGTGGCAATCATTTACACTGCAAAACCAGGTTGATCTTGCTGTGTAAATGATTGCCACTTTAAAAGAAACTGCAAAACCTTACCAAATCTCTCACTTTTTGAAACTCTCACTCTATTACATTTGACCCCATGTGTGTGTTTTTACAGTTTTTTAAGTACATGTCTACTTACTGTTTTATTAAAATACCCTATTTATAAAATACAATGTGTACAAAACATTGTCATTTAGTTTTCTGTTGTCTTATGGTAGAAATACAGCATTTAGATGTCTCCGTTACTTTGCAGCATTAAAGGTTTAAAATGTTCCAGAGCGGAAAGTAGCTCTCAGCTATAAGGGCTGGCTGCCTATTGTAATGAATAATTCAAAGGTACTAGAAGGTCTAGGGGCTGTGAAAGCTTCTAATACTTTCTTACTGCATATTTTAATGATAGAATTCTGTGTTATAGACACCAGCGTTTGGAAGTATTCTATTTTAAACATAGGTAAATTAGAAAAAAAAATTGGTGACAATGATTGTAAATCATCTTATCAAGGAGGACATGACTTTTCTTAGAAATAGTTTCAACTATAGTACCTACTATATGTTAGGTATCCATTACTCATGTATAAATTAAATCGGTTGGTGCTCGGTTTGAATGGTTATTTTCATAAAAGTATTGGCGTGGATGGGCTTTCCTTGCGATAACAATTTCTATTGGGTCATCAGGGTCCACCTTTTTATTCTGACTATGTCTTAGATGCTCTTTAGCAAAGTAATCTTTGACATCTTGGGGACTCTTGGGTGTTGGGTAATTTAGCGTTGTCCTGCCTGCTTTTACTATACCCCATGGATCGGGAAATGATTCAGCACTTCTAGTGTGTCGAACAGGCTCCGGAGTGATAAATCTGGTGATTGGGATTTTGTTCTCCATGGACAAAAACTGAGAATAGGGCGGTAAGTCCATTCCTGGGCGGAAAAACTGTTTTGGCTTCTTCAGGCTCAGCAGGTAACTGTGTGTTGGAGAATGGTAAACGTCATGGCGGTTTTCCAGCGTTTCGTGCTTAAATACACAGTCGTCATAGCTGAAGTAGTGCTGGAAAACAATCACATTAATTGACCTTAGTGTGGTAGAGATAAGAGTAACAAATCATTTTTGTTTTTCTAGCTTAGTTTAGAAAATTAAAGTACATTTTTAATTTATTACCTTATATTAAACTTTATAAATAATCCCCCACTGTATACTAATAGGGAAAGTTGAAAAGAAATTGTATTATTTTGAGAAAGTGAATGAAATTCAGCTATCAGTGGTCTCTCTACACTGTACGTCCTAAGACTCCTAGATCAGTTGCTGAGGGGAACATTTTCCCCCTTTTTACAGCATGTGGTACCAATATTTTTTTTTAAGGAACATGGCCACATCTCCCAAATTTTGCCCACACCACAGTGCCCGAGCACTTGTTGGTTCTCAATGGTCCTGTACGCCAAATTGCACGTTACTGTCCAGTTACACCTTTTCTGTTGTAAGTATAGATGCAATAGAAATGTGTAGAATTCCGCTTTGCCCGAATTTGTGCACTCTCAGTTTGTGGTTTGCGCTCCTCAACACTATACGCTCCTCAAACAGGTGTGTGTGTTCAACAGTACAAGTTCATAGTGTTTTATGTACTAACTGTATTAAAATGACATTGAGAGTTGTGCTGGACAAGACATTCTTCTCCTGTAATCCTGGCATCAACATTTACTGGGAGGGAGGGATGGACTGCACACCCTAATTCTAAACATAATAAGAGGTGCTACCATGCTGATACTTGTAGTGTCACACAGAAAAAAGAGAAAAAAGCAGGTGCACACTCTGAACACTAAGGGGTCTATTTATTAACATTATTTTTACTAAAATAATGTGAAAAAGGGTGTTTTCACACCCGTTTCACATTATTTTAGAATCACCTGAATGTATTAAGGGGCATTTGGAGCAGTTTTCATGAAAAACTGCTCCAAACCCTTTAATTCACTTTTTCTCTGACGTCCTAGTGGATGCTGGGACTCCATCAGGACCATGGGGAATAGCGGCTCCGCAGGAGACAGGGCACAAAATTTAAAAGTTTGACCACTAGGTGGTGTGTACTGGCTCCTCCCCCTATGACCCTCCTCCAAGCCTCAGTTAGGTTTTTGTGCCCGTCCGAGCAGGGTGCAATCTAGGTGGCTCTCCTAAAGAGCTGCTTAGAAAAAGTTTGTTAGGTTTTTTATTTTCAGTGAGTCCTGCTGGCAACAGGCTCACTGCAACGAGGGACTTAGGGGAGAAGAAGTGAACTCACCTGCGTGCAGGATGGATTTGCTTCTTAGGCTACTGGACACTAGCTCCAGAGGGACGATCACAGGTACAGCCTGGATGGGTCACCGGAGCCGCGCCGCCGACCCCCTTGCAGATGCCGAATAGAGAAGAGGTCCAGAAACCGGCGGCAGAAGACGTCTCAGTCTTCATGAGGTAGCGCACAGCACTGCAGCTGTGCGCCATTGCTCTCCGCACACTTCACACCAGCGGTCACTGAGGGTGCAGGGCGCTGGGGGGGGCGCCCTGGGCAGCAATGTAATATACCTATTCTGGCTAAAATATATCACATATAGCCCCTGGGGCTATATGGATGTATTTAACCCCTGCCAGGTTCCAAAAAAACCGGGAGAAGAAGCCCGCCGAAAAGGGGGCGGGGCCTATTCTCCTCAGCACACAGCGCCATTTTCCTGCCCAGCTCCGCTGCGAGGAAGGCTCCCAGGACTCTCCCCTGCACTGCACTACAGAAACAGGGTAAAAACAGAGAGGGGGGGCACTTATTGGCGATATTTATAATATTTGAGCTGCTATAAAGGGAACACACTTATTAAGGTTGTCCCTATATATATTTATAGCGCTTGGGTGTGTGCTGGCAAACTCTCCCTCTGTCTCCCCAAAGGGCTAGTGGGGTCCTGTCTTCTATCAGAGCATTCCCTGTGTGTCTGCTGTGTGTCGGTACGTGTGTGTCGACATGTATGAGGACGATGTTGGCGTGGAGGCGGAGCAATTGCCTGTAATGGTGATGTCACCCCCTAGGGAGTCGACACCAGAATGGATGGCTTTGTTTATGGAATTACGGGATAGTGTCAGCACGCTACAAAAGTCGGTTGACGACATGAGACAGCCGGCAAACCAGTTAGTACCTGTCCAGGCGTCTCAGACACCGTCAGGGGCTGTAAAACGCCCTTTACCTCAGTCGGTCGACACAGACCCAGACACTGACACTGAATCCAGTGTCGACGGTGAAGAAACAAACGTATTTTCCAGTAGGGCCACACGTTATATGATCACGGCAATGAAGGAGGCTTTGCATATCTCTGATACTGCAAGTACCACAAAAAGGGGTATTATGTGGGGTGTGAAAAAACTACCGATAGTTTTTCCTGAATCAGAGGAACTGAATGAAGTGTGTGATGAAGCGTGGGTTACCCCAGATAGAAAACTGCTAATTTCAAAGAAGTTATTGGCATTATACCCTTTCCCGCCAGAGGTTAGGGCGCGCTGGGAAACACCTCCTAGGGTGGATAAGGCGCTCACACGCTTATCAAAGCAAGTGGCGTTACCGTCTCCTGATATGGCCGCCCTCAAGATAGGAGGCTGGAGAATACATTAAAAAGTATATACACACATACGGGTGTTATACTGAGACCAGCAATCGCCTCAGCCTGGATGTGCAGTGCTGGCGTGGCTTGGTCGGAGTCACTGTCTGAAAATATTGATACCCTGGATAGGGACAGTATTTTACTGACTATAGAGCAGTTAAAGGATGCATTTCTTTATATGCGAGATGCACAGAGAGATATTTGCACTCTGGCATCAAGAGTAAGTGCGATGTCCATATCTGCCAGAAGAAGTTTATGGACGCGCCAGTGGTCAGGTGATGCGGATTCCAAACGACATATGGAAGTATTGCCGTATAAGGGGGAGGAATTATTTGGGGTCGGTCTATCGGATCTGGTGGCCACGGCAACGGCCGGAAAATCCACCTTTTTACCCCAGGTCACCTCCCAGCAGAAAAAGCCGCAGGCTTTTCAGCCGCAGTCCTTTCGTTCCTATAAGAACAAACGAGCAAAAGGACATTCCTATTTGCCCCGAGGCAAAGGAAAGGGTAAGAGACTGCAACAAGCAGCTCCTTCCCAGGAGCAGAAGCCCTCCCCGGCTTCTACAAAGGCGTCAGCATGACGCTGGGACCTTACAAGCAGACTCAGGGGCGGTGGGGGGTCGCCTCAAACATTTCAGCGCACAGTGGGCTCACTCGCAGGTGGACCCCTGGATCCTGCAGGTAGTATCTCAGGGTTACAGGTTGGAATTCGAGAAGTCCCCTCCTCGACGTTTCCTAAAGTCTGCTTTGCCAACGTCTCCCTCCGACAGGGCGACGGTATTGGAGGCCATTCACAAGCTGTATTCTCAGCAGGTGATAGTCAAGGTACCCCTCCTACAACAGGGACAGGGGTATTACTCCACGCTATTTGTGGTACCGAAGCCGGACGGCTCGGTAAGACCGATTCTAAAGAGAAGGCGTCTTAATTATCCCTTACTTGGACGATCTCCTGATAAGGGCAAGATCCAGAGAACAGCTGGAGGTCGGAGTAGCACTAACCCAAGTAGTGCTCCAACAACACGGGTGGATTCTGAATTTTCCAAAATCCCAACTGATCCGGACGACACGTCTGTTGTTCCTAGGGATGATTCTGGACACTGTTCAGAAAAAGGTATTTCTTCCGGAGGAGAAAGCCAGGGAGTTATCCGATCTAGTCAGGAACCTCCTAAAACCAGGAAAAGTATCTGTGCATCAATGCACTAGAGTCCTGGGAAAAATGGTAGCTTCTTACGAAGCGATTCCATTCGGCAGATTCCATGCACGAACTTTTCAGTGGGATCTGCTGGACAAATGGTCCGGATCGCATCTGCAGATGCATCAGCGGATAAAATTGTCCACAAGGACAAGAGTGTCTCTGCTATGGTGGTTGCAGAGTGCTCATCTGTTAGAGGGCCGCAGATTCGGCATACAGAACTGGGTCCTAGTGACCACGGATGCCAGCCTGAGAGGCTGGGGAGCGGTCACACAGGGAAGAAACTTCCAGGGCGTGTGGTCAAGCCTGGAGACGTCTCTTCACATAAATATACTGGAGCTAAGAGCAATCTACAATGCTCTAAGCCTGGCAAAACCTCTGCTTCAGGGTCAGCCGGTGTTGATTCAGTCGGACAACATCACGGCAGTCGCCCACGTAAACAGACAGGGCGGCACAAGAAGCAGGAGGGCAATGGCAGAAGCTGCAAGGATTCTCCGCTGGGCAGAAAATCATGTGTTAGCACTGTCAGCTGTGTTCATCCCGGGAGTGGACAACTGGGAAGCAGACTTCCTCAGCAGACACGATCTGCACCCGGGAGAGTGGGGACTTCATCCAGAAGTCTTCCACATGATTGTGGTCCATTGGGAAAGACCAATGGTGGACATGATGGCGTCCCGCCTCAACAAAAAACTGGACAGGTATTGCGCCAGGTCAAGAGACCCTCAGGCAATAGCTGTAGACGCTCTGGTAACACCATGGGTGTACCAGTCAGTGTATGTGTTTCCTCCTCTGCCTCTATTACCAAAAGTACTGAGAATTATACGGCAAAGGGGAGTAAGAACGATACTCGTGGCTCCGGATTGGCCAAGAAGAACTTGGTACCCGGAACTTCAGGAGATGCTCACGGAAGATCCGTGGCCTCTACCTCTAAGATGTGACCTGCTTCAGCAGGGACCGTGTCTATTCCAAGACTTACCGCGGCTGCGTTTGACGGCATGGCGGTTGAACGCCGAATCCTAAGGGAAAAAAGGCATTCCGGAAGAGGTCATCCCTACCCTGGTAAAAGCCAGGAAGGAGGTGACTGCACAACATTATCACCGCATTTGGAGAAAATATGTTGCGTGGTGTGAGGCCAGGAAGGCCCCGACGGAGGAATTTCAACTGGGTTGATTCCTACATTTCCTGCAAACAGGATTGTCTATGGGCCTCAAATTAGGGTCCATTAAGGTTCAAATTTCGGCCCTGTCGATTTTCTTCCAGAAAGAATTGGCTTCAGTTCCTGAAGTCCAGACTTTTGTAAAAGGAGTACTACATATACAGCTCCCGGTTGTGCCCCCAGTGGCACCGTGGGATCTTAATGTAGTTTTGGATTTTCTCAAATCCCATTGGTTTGAGCCACTCAAATCGGTGGATTTGAAATATCTTACATGGAAAGTAACCATGCTACTGGCCCTGGCTTCAGCCAGGAGAGTGTCAGAATGGGCGGCTTTATCGTATAAAAGCCCATATCTGATTTTCCATTCGGACAGGGCAGAACTGCGGACGCGTCCTCACTTTCTGCCTAAGGTGGTTTCAGCGTTTCACCTGAACCAGCCTATTGTGGTGCCTGCGGCTACTAGCGATTTGGAGGATTCCAAGTTGCTGGACGTTGTCAGAGCATTGAAAATATATATTTCAAGGACGGCTGGAGTCAGAAAATCTGACTCGCTGTTTATACTGTATGCACCCAACAAGCTGGGTGCTCCTGCTTCTAAGCAGACGATTGCTCGTTGGATTTGTAGCACAATTCAACTTGCACATTCTGTGGCAGGCCTGCCACAGCCTAAATCTGTCAAGGCCCATTCCACAAGGAAGGTGGGCTCATCTTGGGCGGCTGCCCGAGGGGTCTCGGCATTACAACTCTGCCGAGCAGCTACGTGGTCAGGGGAGAACACGTTTGTAAAATTCTACAAATTTGATACCCTGGCTAAGGAGGACCTGGAGTTCTCTCATTCGGTGCTGCAGAGTCATCCGCACTCTCCCGCCCGTTTGGGAGCTTTGGTATAATCCCCATGGTCCTGACGGAGTCCCAGCATCCACTAGGACGTCAGAGAAAATAAGATTTTACTTACCGATAAATCTATTTCTCGTAGTCCGTAGTGGATGCTGGGCGCCCATCCCAAGTGCGGATTGTCTGCAATACTTGTACATAGTTATTGTTACAAAAAAATCGGGTTGTTATTGTTGTGAGCCGTCTGTTCAGAGGCTCCTACGTTTGTCATACTGTTAACTGGGTTCAGATCACAAGTTGTACGGTGTGATTGGTGTGGCTGGTATGAGTCTTACCCGGGATTCAAAATCCTTCCTTATTGTGTACGCTCGTCCGGGCACAGTATCCTAACTGAGGCTTGGAGGAGGGTCATAGGGGGAGGAGCCAGTACACACCACCTAGTGGTCAAACTTTTAAATTTTGTGCCCTGTCTCCTGCGGAGCCGCTATTCCCCATGGTCCTGACGGAGTCCCAGCATCCACTACGGACTACGAGAAATAGATTTATCGGTAAGTAAAATCTTATTTTTTTTAGTAAGCCACATCGCATTCCCCATACTTATAATGGGAAATGTGATGTGGCCAAATTTACTAAAAAAAAAAAAAAAAGTGAAAAAATACCGCAGTGTGCCCTGTGATAATCTCGCCATTTCAGGCTGGCGAGATCACAGGGCAGCACTGTGATAGGGAGAAATTTTCCCAGCTATTTCTGCACCTGGCAGAGAAAGCTGATCGGGACCCAGCTCCAGTGATCAGTTATGCGTGTCTGATGGACACAGAAGCTGATCAAAGTGTAAAAAGGAAAAAAAAATGGAAAACCCCCCCAAAAACCATACTCACCTGTCCAGGGAGCCGGTGTCCGGTGCTCCGGTGAGCGCTGCCGGGTGCCCATGTGCTGCAATGTGACTCTGGTGCAGTAAAGTGACGCTGCAAAGCGGCAGCGCACTTTACAGCACCAGGGGTCACCGCAGCACACAGGTTCCGGTGCCCAGCAGGAGCAGCGTGGACCGGCTCCCTGGACAGGAAACTTTATTGATCTGCTGGGAGGGGGGTCCCTGGTGCACGGGGGAAGTTGCGACGGGGGGGGGGGGGGGGGGTCGACCAGGCGGCGGAAGTTGCGTGTGCAGCAAGACAAAAAAAATACCACGATGATGCTGCGGAGTGTCATCGTAGGGACAGAGCTTGACCGCAAGCTCTGTCCCTGCATGCGATAATTGATACATCCCTGTGATGTAATCAATTATCGCAGTGCGAGTTTGGGCGATTTTATCACCTGTCATACTGATGGTGATAAATAGGCCCCTAAGAACACTGGCAATTATAATAAACTCTGCAATTTAACATGGACTAAAATTAAGATTCTGAGCATAATTTTTGTCCAAAAAATATGGGCCTATCTACCATCTCCAGGTGACCTCAGCAGATGGGTCCCTAACATTCCTAAGGTTCAAGTTCAGGGTACTGGACTCCCTGGGCCAGCACAACCCAACCGGCCTAAGGCATCACACTAGTGAGAAGTAGCAGTTTAAGTATTAAAAGGTGTTACATTGATAAGAAGTAACAGCTCAGTACTAAAAGTGTTACATAGGTGAGACGTAGTAATTAGGGTGCTAAAAAGTGTTTCATTGGTGAAAAGTAGTTTAGGTATTAAAAAGTGCCTTGGGTGTTTTTAATTAGTATAGGGTCCTTGCATTTGCAAACTACATATTGGAATAGGCTCTACGAATGGTAAGTCCTGGATAAATGTATATAATATGTCAGTATTAGGAATGGGTCCAGGGTGTGGGGCCCCCTGGGTTGGTGTGGCTGGGCTGCTTCAGGGCATCATTAATGTAACACTTAATCTAATACTTTTTAGTACCTAAACTACTTTTCACTTATATAACACTTTTTAACACTCTAATTACTACTTCTCACCTATGTAACACTTTTAGTACTGAGCTCATACTTCCTATTAATTCAATACCTTTGACACTTAACCACTTAACTGACGATTTTTTACCAAAAAAAGCTCCAAAATTGACGTTTTTTTATGAGTGAATTAGGTGAAGAACATAAATGTAACCTTATCCAAAAGATTTTAGTCAAAAAAAGGTAAAATGTAAAAATTTTTTTTCAAATATCAGTTCTCTAAAACATCGGAACTTCGGTCGGCAAGAGCGGTAACATCGCGACCATCGCAATGTTACTTTTTACCCCCAAGACAGCTGCCAGGTACGTAGTGGTTGTTGGGGGTGGCTAGGAGGGGGGGGGGGGGGGTTTACACTTTCCCCGCGGCTGCTATAGTCTGCAGCCGCTGGGTGGGGGGTCCTGCCGTGCTGACCAATCAGCAATGATCGGCAGCACGGCAAACACTGGGGGAGGGTGCAGGGAGGCAGAGGGACCTACTGGCCCCTCAGACAGTAGCAGCGGAGGGAAGTTTCTCTTCCCTGCCACTGCAAACACTGTTTATCTGACTGGTCGCATCCTGTGCAACCAGGTCAGATAAAACACTGGCTGGTATGGTCGCATCTGATGCGACCATGCCAGGCAAGTAGTTAAACTGCTACTTCTCACTAGTGTGATACTTTGGGATGGTTTGGTTGTGCTGGCCCAGAGGATCCTGTGCTCTGGACTTGATCCTTAGAAATGTTAGGGACCCACCAGATGAGGTTACCTGGTCATGGCAGATGGGGCCCATATTTTTTGGCCAAAATTATGCTTAGAACCTCAACTTTACTCTGTGTTAAATTGCAGAGTTTTTTATAATTGTTCTGATTGACAGTTTCCTTAGTGTTTAGAGTATGCACCTGCATTTTCTATTTTCTCTGTGTGGCACAAACATGTACTGTAAGTGCTACATGTAATTGTATGGACATTATAAACATAAAGGGCATTATTATTATGCAAATCTAATCTCCACAGTCCTCAGCATTATGTTATATGGCTTTATCTCATTCTGCTAAGACTTTCCTGTTTTTTCAAAGCATCATCCTAATTCAACATCCATTAAGCAACATCAAACTCTAATGATTTCAAGAGAAAAATGCAACAACCAGATATTACATAACTATATTAGGTATTATGTAAGTAAACACTGCATTACGTTTTTCGCAAAATATTTATTACCTCTAGTATTTTTCTTTATTATATACTACAACATAATTGTTCAGCATTTAACATGGCACCTGACCAGACAATACTGTGTATTACTAAAAACTTTATGCAAAGCACTTTGAATCCTTTTGGACAAAAGCGCTATATAAATAAACATTATTATTATTATTATTATTATTATTATCATATTTACTTACAGATCCAAAGACATTGCCAGATTTATCCATACACAGGTAACGTCCGCTTTTAACACCTGTGATGATTACCTTGCCGGGAGACTCTGATTTAATCATTAATGCGCCTGTAGGGAAGAAAACACACAAAATAAAACATATGTATACATTGTAAAGGCAATACAATTAAATCAATCAATCAATCAATCAATCAATCAGTGTCTCAAATGTAATATTTCATCATGTTACATCTCAGAATGTGGGATAAAAGTGCAACATATTACATGAGGGATATTTACTCTCCTGCTGTCTATTATAAAGATATTACAAGTCACCAGTGAATTAATCTCTAGTGTAACAAAGGGGAGAGAGGGAGAAAAAGAAAGAGGGGAATGAGGGGGAGTGGTGGAGACAGAGAGAAAGAGAGAAGGGAGGAAATAGAAGGGAGGGAGGAGAAAGAGAGAAAGAACGGGGGGGGGGGGGGGGGTGTTGCAGGAGAGAGAGAGAGAGAGAGAGAGAGAGAGAGAGAGAGCAGGAGGGAAAATGAAAGAGAGAGAATGCTTTAATTTCATAAGGACAGAAAACTCCATGGACGATTTATAAAATTAGCTGATAATCAGAGATTTGCCTATTATGTCCCAACATGAGGAAGCTGTCTCTGGTTAGCAGAACGGAGGCAATTCATTTGATTTAAAAAAAGGCTCTGTTTTAAAGTCCAAATTTGGAAAGCTTTTATCAGATTAGTAGCTTTGATGTAGTTTAATGTATGCATTGTATTAGCAAATACGCAAGGACCACCCTTGCTAACTATGGGGGTAATTCCGAGTTGATCGCAGCAGCAAATTTGTTAACAGTTGGGCAAAACCATTTGCACTGCAGGTGTGGCAGATATAACATTTACAGAGAGAGTTAGATTTGGATGGGGTGTGTTCAAACTGAAATCTAAATTGCAGTGTGAAAATAAAGCAGCCAGTATTTACCCTGCACAGAAAAAAATAACCCACCCAAATCTAACTCTCTCTGCACATGTTATATCTGCCTCCCCTGCAGTGCACATGGTTTTGCCCAACTGCTAACAAAGTTCCTGCTGCGATCAACTCAGAATTACCCCCTATGAATGTTGTGCATTATATGGTAAATTCTGATATTTGAAGTGACCTTAGAGAGCTGTATGAAGTCATGCAGCCTCATGCTTTTCTACAATCATGAAACATCTTGGTGACTTATAACATCAATATATCTTGCAGTATACAGTATATTATAAGAATATGGAATATTGATGGTACACCAATTGGCTATTGTAGCCTATCTTTCATTAAATGTGATGTATGCTTTGGTATAGCACATCAGGACAGATTCCCTAGTGCGTAACTGCTGTGCAAATGTCATATACTTGGAAACACCTGATTTTGAGTTCTCTTATTAGTAATTAGTGGTAGTTTCTAGAACTTTTACATCCATGGGAAATAAATGTTCTAGATAGAACCTTGAGGATTCTTCTTTAGTTGCCTGTTTCAGAAATTCCCCTACACAAATACCGACTTAGAGTTCTCTGTTAACTGAAAAGTAAATGTTCTAGATCTTATAATTACTGGGAAATACATTTCTGGAATAACTGCACAATCAAGGGTGTGAAACTCTTCAATATTGTCAAAAGAAGCACTCAAGCCCATTCCTGCAAAAATTCTGCAAATGTAATCTATTAGTGGTATATTTACTAACATTTTTAGAAGTGGAGATTTTGCCTATAGCAACCAATCAGATTCTACATGTCATTCATCAATCGCCTTCTGGAAGATAGTAACTAGAATCTGCTATGGGCAACAAATCCACACTTTAGTAAATATACCCCTTAGACTTAGAGTATTGTTAGTTTTAAAAAGTTTTTTATCAGAGTAGAATTTTTGACCCATTAATAGTTGGGTTGAGGATGTCTATCCCACCTCCCCCTTGGCTTCCTTGCCTCTTGCCCCTTACTCCCACTGTGTATGACGGGGATGGGACAGGTCATAGCCAAGCCAATTATTATATAAATGAAACCACCAGGGCAAGCGTTGGAAAATCAATATCATCAACTGAGAGAATCTTCCAAATATTTTTTTCCATTTTAACAATAAGCTGTCACAATACTATTATACACTTTGTACAATTTCCTAAAGTTTCCAACAAGGTCCTTAAAATCTCATATAGTCAGGTTAATTGGTTTCTGAATAAATTAGTGTATGTTATAGAAAGTGGAGATTAATGTGAATGAATAAAAATTCTGTGATTGTAAAGTGCTGTGTATTTTGTTGGTGCTATATAACTAAAAGATAATGATAATTCATCCTAGTAATATTTCTCTTAATGTCAAATATATACAGACTTTTTTCAGCTATAAAAGAACATTAAAAATAAAATATGTGACAGTAAAGAATAATTATCGTATTTGTTTAATGTGTAAGTATCCAGTGTATGTATGTATGTATGTATGTATGTATGTATGTATGTATGTAGGTATGTATGTATGTATGTATGTATGTATACAGAGATAAAAATTTTATACTGGTGTAACTTTTTTTAACTTTTTAATTACTTTTTCAATTAGTGTTCTTAAAAGAGATCAGTATTAAAAAAATAACAGCAATAGATTAGTGATATATTTTTTGACCGTCAGGTGCAATAACAATGATCAGACTTACTGTAAATGGTCTGATGAGGCGATCCATCAATATGCCCATCGTGATTGATCTGCAGGTGGAAGCTGTTCCATTCCGTCGCTGTGTACAGGTGCATCAGTCTGTCTGGTGTTCCCCATCCTGAATTTACTACTGGAGAGGAATTGGGAAATGCAACACTGACCTTTAAACTACACAGGGCAAATAGGAAGAGCCTCAGCCTAATGCCTTGCCTGATGCTGGACATGTCTTTATCTTCTTGGGACAGATGCTGGTGAAATGTGATCTTCTGTCCTCAAGTCTGAGGCTTAGATGCTTCCCAACTTTTTTGCAGTATATATAAAGGCTTGCAGCACAGTGACATCACACAGGAAAAACTTGTTATGAACATCCTTTCTGTCGTAACAGCAGAAATTTAAGAGAGCCCTGAGACATAAAATACTTAAGGAAGGACAATTCACGTATATGTCCTGGGAAAAATGCATTGACAATATTTTCTGGATTCTTTTTTTGTTTGTTAGTGTAACATATACACACATACACACAACTACATATATACAGTGTATATATATATATACAGTATATATATATATATATATACAGTATATATATACAGATATTTATATTAACTAAGATATGTGTGTGAACAGTGCAACAAATTATCTATATATAATGCTCCAAATGGAAACTTAAATAAACTCTATACAAATTTCTAAAAGAAAAGTAATATTGTCCAAAGAGGTTAAGGAACGTTCTATCATATAGGTACCTCCGCGACTCATAACTGTCCGAGGTGTCATCAGGAGATGGCAGATAATTACCATTGCTTATGGGCGTGCCCTATTGTAAAATATTTCTGGCATTTAATACGCAGATATGCTGAATTGAAACTGACAAATTATGTCCCATTTACCCCGGAGTGGGCAATTTTCGGAATGGTTAACCCTATGCATCGAATAACCCCGGGTAGTAAGAAATTACTACTAGCCATAAGCGCAGCGGGTAAAAAACTATATTACAAAGTTGGCTAGATAATTCACCCCCTCAGTTACCATTGTTTTTTAATAAACTGTACTTTCTGTTCCGAATGGACTGGGTAGAGACACTCCTGCATAAGGAAAGAGAAGTGGAGCGTTTCTTTTCACTCTGGGAGTCATACATAGACACGCTCCCACTTACCACTAGAAATCAGATTCATCATAGTCTTAAAGACACCACTTGGTATCTTACCAGGCTGATAACCCATGACCCGCCGATAACCTTGGCGTAGAGAGACACCTACTCGTACATATGGGCTATTATTGAGATTCAGGACTCGCAGTCTTATTGGTGTTTCTGTGTTCAGAATTTAATTTTGAGACATAGCTGTTGACGATTACAGATTTCCTCGACATCTAGAGATGTACACCTTGAACATTTACTGTTATATTCAGATTGACTTATTCGCATCATAGATTTTACTATAATGAGAATCTGTGTTAATGTACTAATTCAGCTTAAACCGCATGTTGTTACTAGAAGTATCAAAGCAACATTGTAACTATTGTGATATGCTTGTATCATCTTTGTTACCTCAATAAAAATATTAAAAAAAAAAAAAAAAAGGAACGTTCTAGACAAAAATAAATAAATATATATATACTATATATATAAGCAGGGTGGTGAGGGCGGCACTCAGACAGACTTCTCAACATGTAAAAAGATACTTTATTCGGCCAACATGTTTCGGGGACCAAACCCCGTCCTCAGGGCCAGACAAGGCTCAATGATTAACACAAACACTTATATAAGCAAATACAAAACAGACATTAGTGCAAATCGGACTCACCTGCTCCACGGCGCTGCCGCCCGCCAATCCGTCCGGCCACGCTGGTTCTGTTTACCCATCATTTCCTTAACAAATTATTGTTTAAATGTCTAATGCTTGTTATATACTTGTGTGTTCCTTCATTATTACGCGGGCAAGGGGTCTATGCTTTATATGGCCATTATATCAATTGCCCCTGATTCCTTAATGTAGTATGCACTTATGTTTTTATGGTATTCTTATATGTTGTTTTTATCTTGCACTCTCTGCACTTTTCAGGTGACCGAGCGGAGGTAGCGTTCGGTTACCTAGGTTACTCTCCTGCTGGACGGCGCTCTGTGACGTCATCGCTCGGCGACGTGTCAGCGTGGCCGGACGGATTGGCGGGCGGCAGCGCCGTGGAGCAGGTGAGTCCGATTTGCACTAATGTCTGTTTTGTATTTGCTTATATAAGTGTTTGTGTTAATCATTGAGCCTTGTCTGGCCCTGAGGACGGGGTTTGGTCCCCGAAACATGTTGGCCGAATAAAGTATCTTTTTACATGTTGAGAAGTCTGTCTGAGTGCCGCCCTCACCACCCTGCTTGTCTATCTGGGACTTCGTGTTCCCCATCGGGAGGGCACCGCAGCAGTTGCTTATCGTTGGAGTGGAGTGCCGGGCTGTTCCATTTTGTTTATATATATACCCCTTGATGAAGTCAAACAAGACGAAACGCGTTGGGTGATTCCTGCTATTACTGAAAATCCAAAGATAAGCTACTCATTCTATTCATTACTTCTCTTGTTCTAATTGATTTTAGATATATCTATACTTTGCACAATACCTTTATTATTACCATGAGGGCCCGTTTTTAGCACTCATTTATGTTTTTTTATGTCCTTTTTATGCCTTTTTCTCTGAATATATGTTTTACTGTTCACTTTTAAACAGAAAACTTTGTTGGAAAAAATAACCCCCTTTTTTTATATATTGACATGTGTGTCAAAAAAAATTTTTTTTTAACTGATTACGTTTGTTTTGAATAAATCCCGCCTGTGCTTTTAAATATATATCTCTAGTTTTATACTTTTTTACCACCGGTGGTCGCTCTGATCTTATCCGCTTTTTCTAAATTTCTTTTATCCTACACACGTACAAGTGTAGGTTTTATTTGAGATTGAGCAGACACCCCATAAAGAAAGGGGAGTGGTATCATAGAGAAATAACATTCCACAGGGGAGTATAATAGACATACTGTGAAAAACTATATCTACAAATTTTTCTGGCGCTGTCAGTTCACCCCATACACATATATATATATATATATATATATATTTGTAATAAAATACACTGCATCTAACAGTGAGGTGTCCACTGACTTCCTCAGATATGACTGCATCTAAAATCACCAAAATTAGTTTGCAAAGGATGGGTAACAAAGAGCGCCTTCAGTGTGTAGTGTATTCTGTATGTACACATATACATATCCACCTGTACAGTCTTCTATGGGTGTAGTATGTTATGCCGGCGCCGGGATCCCGACCACCAGCATGCTGGCAGCAGGGCGACGTAAATGAGCCCTTTGTGGGCTCGCTGCTCTCGCCACGCTGCGGGCATGGTGGCGCGATGCTATTTATTCACCCTCCAGGTGGGTCGTGGATCCCCAAGAGGGAGAATAGTTGTTGGTATGCCGGGTGTTGGGATTCCGGCGCCGGTATACTGAGCGCCAGGATCCCAACAGCCGGCATAATGAATACCACCCTCTTCTATAAAGTACTGCACATAATATTACTAGATGTGTCTATGCATATGTCCTCCAAATCAGCATGGCACTCACAGGGGCACGATTTGGTAATTTATTCAGGTGCCATTGATTTGTATGACACCTGAATAAATTACTGAATAAATATATATATATATATATATATATATATATATACACCATACCCTTGGCGGCACTTGGATAAATAAATGGCAGGATACGCTGCTGGAAGTTCGATCAACGTTTCAAAGCCACTTTATTGCCTCGTCATCAGGATAAGGAATACAGACCATGTAACATTGCTTTATAGCACACCCCTCCCCACGTGTCCAACCTCATTCATTGGGAGCAGGTGAAACAACATCAAACCGAAGTGACGCCATCATCACCGGTCTCCAAGTCCTGAGGTATACACAACAATTAACATATATAACATATCAAATAAGTGCATAATATACAAAAAACAAATACAATAGCGTGCAAATATATGACACTATCACCAAGTTTCAGAGATACACAAGAAAATAGTCAAAAATTCACGGGTGCTCCAGGTATCACATACTGGTAATCACTGTAGCAAAAATCAACATGAAATACAAGTAATAACAATAGTGTACACATGGTAACATTGTATCAGCCAGAACACATACAATGTTCTGGTTACAGCAATATATATCTTTCATCCTGCCCCAATTGCAGTCGCTATATGCAGCAACTAAACTGTTATCTGATCATTATAAATGACCAATCTCAATCTGATGCAACCACTATTATAAGAAACTGTGGAGACCGCTTTGTTCATTTAACCCTTTTGGCACCAAAGTACTGAGCCTGTGTATCCAGGTAGCTTCACATTATAATAGTCTTAGGGCTCTGTTACCACCTCTAATTGATGGTGGGATGTAATCAATTATGATATATGGCATGGTTACCAAACTGTGACCATGGCTGGCATAATGCCAGGCCACAGATTAATCACTATGTCCTGTTTCGATAGCCGCCTTTATGGCGGACCTGTGCAATGCCATCCATCCATTCACATAATGTCCTCTCAGGCTTCCAAACATATGACAGTCCTCACGGACATAGAAACATAGAATTTGACGGCAGATAAACACCACTTGGCCCATCTTGTCTGCCCCTTTTTTTTACCGTATTTTTTATCTCAAACCTTATTTGATCCTTATTTCTTTCTAAGGATATCCTTATGCCTATCCCATGCATGTTTAAATTGCTCTACTGTCTTAGCCTCTACCACCTCTGATGGGAGGCTATTCCACTTGTCCACTACCCTTTCTGTGAAGTAATTTTTCCTTATATTTACCCTGAACCTCCCCCCCCCCCCCTCCCTCCAGTCTCAGTGCAAGTCCTCGTGTCCTCTTGCTTCTTTTCATTTGGAGAATGTTTCCCTCCTGGACTTTGTTAAAATCCTTCATATATTTGAAAGTTTCTATCATGTCCCCCCTTTCCCTTCTCTGCTCCAAACTATACATATTGAGATTTTTTTAGTCTTTTAGTGGTATGTTTTGTGATGTAGGTCATGCACCATTTTACTTACCCTTCTTTGTACAGTCTCTAATGTAATAATATCCTTTTGAAGATATGTCCTCCAGAATTGAACACAGTATTCTAGATGAGGTCGTACCAATGACCTATACAGTGGCATTATTACTTCTTTCTTTCTGCTGTCCCAGTGCAGCCAAGCATCTAACTAGCCCTCCTCATTGCTTTGTTACATTGCTTACCTGCCTTTAAGTCACCTGAAATAGTGAGTCCTAGATCCCTTTCCTTCTCAGTAGTTTCTAGTATAATGCCATATACTATATTTAGCCTTTGGATTTTTGAGACCCAAGTGCATGACTTTGCATTTTTTGGCATTAAACTGTAATTGCCACATTCTTGACCATTCTTCTAGTCTACCTAGATCCTCAATCATTTGTTTTAGCCCACCTGGTGTGTCTAACCTGTTGCAGACCTTTGTGTCATCTGCAAAAAAAGCATACTTTCCCTTTAATGCCATTTGCAATGTCGCACTATAAAAATATTAAAAAGCACTGGTCCAAGTACAGATCCCTGGGGTACACCACTCGTAACATCTCCCTCCTGTGAATGCACTCCATTTACCATTTACCAGGTTTTTTATCCTGCAACCAAGATCTTATCCATTCAATAATCCTAGTATCCAATCCCAAGCTTCCAAGTTTATTTAGCAGTCTGCGATGTGGAACAGTGTCAAAAGCCTTACTAAAGTCTAGATAAGCTATATCCACGGCTCCACCTTTATCCATCACTTTAGTCACACAGTCAAAAAAGTCAATAAGATTTGTTTGACATGATCTCCCCCAGTGAATCCATGCTGTTTGAGATCCTGCGAATTGCTGGGTTTGAGATAATCTACAACTCTTTCTTTTAAGAATGTTTCCATCAATTGCCCTACTACTGATGTAAGACTCACCGGTCTGTAGTTGTTTTGCTCTTCTTTGCTTCCACTTTTGTGCAGTGGGACTACGTTCGCTCTTTTCCAGTCCTCTGGAATTACGCCTGTAGCTAATGACTGGTTGAATAATTCTGTCAATGGTGCTACCAGCACCTCTTTAAGTTCTTTTCATATCCTTGGATGTATCCCATCTGACCCCATTGATTTATCCACTTTCAGCTTTGAGAGTTCTGTTAGGACCTTCTCCTCTGTAAATGTACTTGTTTCATTTTCCTGAATATCCTTGCAACTTAACTGTGGCCCACTGAGCAAAAATAATTATTAAGATGATCTGCTATTACATTGTCTCCCTCAACAAGACTCCTAGTCTCTGTCTTTAGTTTTATTATTCCGCTTTTTGGTTTTCTCCTTTCGCTTATATACCTAAAAAAAGTTTTGCCTCATTTACCCACTGACTGGGCCATTTTCTCCTCAGCTTGTGCCTTTGCACATCTGATTACCTTCTTAGTCTCCTTCTGTCTAACATGTCATCATATAAACTATAAAGTGAGGGGTGCTTGGCAAATGGTGTCTAATCCAATATTTTTTGCCACTAGATGGATGAAGAAAGTACACACCTGCTGTCATAGACCTACAAGTTAGATAACCAAGACTTCTACTTAAACTTGTAGGTATATGACAGCAGGTGTGTACTTTCTTCATCCATCTAGTGGCAAAAAATAATGGATTAGACACCGTTTGCCAAGCACCCCTCGCTTTATAGTTTATATGATGACATGTCCGTGCGGACTGTCATATGTCGGGAAGCCTGAGAGGACATTACGTGAACACATGGCATTGCACAGGTCCGCCATAAAGGCGGCTATCGAAACAGGACATAGTGATTAACCTGTGGTCTGGCATTATGCCAGCCATGGTCACAGTTTGGCAACCATGCCATATATCATAATTGATTACATCCCACCATCAATAAGAGGTGGTAACAAAGCCCTAAGACTATTACAATGTGAAGCTACCTGGATACACAGGCAGAGCCGGCCCTAGGCATAGGAAAACTAGGCAAATGCCCAGGGCATTTGGTATGCCTAGGGGCACCAGCAGCTTCTGCTGACTAAAGTGATATCCGGCATGCCTGTATTCTGTGTGTAGCATTTCATATGCAGATACAGCCACAGTCGCACACAGTATATAGGCATGCTGTATATCATTTTAATCAGCAGAAGCTGCTTGTGCATCCTAGCCACATAGCAATGCAAATAAGATGCATTTTCATCAAAAAAAGGCGCCTAACGTTAGCAGAGCTGCCAGCTGACTCACGCCAGGCATCTCTTGCTGCATGGCGCATTGAGGCAGTATCAGGACACATCTGTATCCAAGCAGAGGCAGAGATCACAGTGTTAGCGGCCATGTGAGTGCTGTGCTTGTGGGTAGGTTTGTTGTGCAATAGTGTTCGGCAAATGTGTAAGGGGCATTATGCGTGTCATGTGTATAAATGCATTAATAATGTGCGGCATATGTGTAAGGGACATTATGTGTATAACAGCATTAATAAAGGTTGGAATAATGTGTAAGGTGCATTATGTTTATAAGGACATTAGTGTTTGTCATACGTGTTAGGGGCATTACTGTGTGGTATTAGGTGTATAAAGACATTACTAATGTGTGGCATTATGTGTATAAAGGTGCTCTACTGTGTGGTGTTATGTATCGAAAGGGAACTATTGTGTGGTGCAATGTGAATAAAGAGCAATATGGTGTGGTGTAATATGAATAAGGGGCACTACTATGAGGAGTAATGTTTATAAGGTAAATTGGTACTACAGTGTGATGCAACGTGAATAAGGGACACTATCGCATGATAAAATATGAAAAAAGTTGCAGTACTGTGTGGTGTAATTTGAATTGGGTGTACTATTGTGTGGCCATGCCCCTTGCCAGCAAAAACATGCCCCTTTTTGGGCTGTGCGCCGAATGTGCACACTGCTCCTATTTAAAGTATAGGTGGTAGGAACACCAAAATAAGGACTGCTATGTGTGAGTGGTTATGGTGCTGGGAAAGGGGTGCAGGGTCAGAAGCGGAACAAGTGGTGGTGCTAGGGGGCACCAGACAAAATCTTGCCTAGGGCATCATATTGTTTAGGGCCGGCTCTGTACACAGGCTCGGGACTTTGGTGCCGAAAGGGTTAAATGAACAAAGAGGTCTGCACAGTTTCTTATGATAGTGGTTGCATCAGATTGAGATTGGTCATTTATAATGATCAGATAACAGTTTAGTTGCTGCATATAGCGACTGCAATTGGGGCAGGATGAAAGCTATATATTGCTGTAACCAGAACACTGTATGTGTTCTGGCCAGAGGCTGAACTCTGGGAGGCAACGGAGTCATCTGCCGCCGGGCTCCTGCTCTGAAGGGGGGCACCTCTCCTCCCATTCTGTGACACCATTGAATTAAGTTAATTGATAGCTGTCGCTTTCTTTTCAGTGGCCAACTTCCTCACTGGTCCCTGCACCTTACAAATCACACCCTCTTTATTATACTGAATATACACATTTTACAAGTATCACACCCAGGATTACATTGGAAGCAGACACCTTACTGATGAAGCTGTTCGCTCCTGTATAGGAAATATAAGAATTTTAACTATATGAAGATACTTCTCTGACAATTACACGTAACTTCATATCGTTAGAATTCTCATGCTTCCTCTATAGGAGCAAATAACTCCATCAGTAAAGTGTCTGCTGTTAGTGTAACAGGTCATGGGTTCTAATCCTGGGTATGACTGCTAAGAAATGTGTGATTTAAAATACAAGACAATTAAATGTATAAATACAGTATATACATTTTTTTCAGAACACTCCATATACACACACATACATACATACATACATACATACATGCATACATACATACATTTATCTTAATATTGGAAATAGGGGGGCACCAATATTTATCTAGCCTCCGGGCAACTGTGACAAACTTACGCCACTGGTTCTGGCTGATACAATGTTACCATGTGTACACTATTGTTATTACTTGTATTTCATGTTGACTTTTGCTACATTGATTACCAGTATGTGATACCTGGAGCACCCGTAAATTTTTAACTAGTTTCATGTGTATTTCTGATTGGTGATAGTGTCATATATTTGCACGCTATTGTATTTGTTTTTTGTATATTATGCACTTGATATGTTATATATGTTAATTGTGTATACCTCAGGACTTGGAGGCGGGTGATGATGGCGTCACTTCAGTTGGATGCTGTTTCACCTGCTCCCAATTAATGAAGTTGAACACGTGGTGAGGGGTGTGCTATAATGCAATGTTACGTGGTCTGTATTCCTTATCCTGATGACGAGGCAATAAAGTGGCTTCGAAACACTGATCGAACTTCCAGCAGCGTGTCCTGCCATTTATTTATTCGAGTGCCGCCAAGGGTATGGTGTATCGTGGACCCAGCATTGGGTTTCCTGGAGGGCACTGGTACTTTGAATTCACCTACATGTGACTGCCGCCTATTCGAATTATTTATTTTACATATATATATATATATATATATATACATACAGTCTTTGAATGGCGGCACTCACAGGTCTTGTAATGCAATAATAGTCAGGTGACCAGCACCTTCTAGCAGGTTGACCTGCTAGAGTAAACAACATAAACATTTTTTTAAAAACTCATGTCAACCTTTTCCGGTGTCGACTGTTCCCCCACCCATTTTTCAGGTGTCAACGTTGTCCCTGTCAACCTTTTGAGGTCAACCTATGTTTTCTACTCATGCAGCATCACATTTGGGATATATATATATATATATATATTTAAATTTAAAATCGTGGATGGTCTGTACTAGGGTTATCCATTGACCATCGTTGGTTAAACAATAATATTAGATCATTTTGCTATCAATGGCGGAGTTCCAATAGGTCTGCACCAACCAATGCTACAGAGCCCCTGATGAATTTTTTTCCTCCTAGTTGGTATTGGGACACTGATCCTAGCTCTGACCACCAGTGCACCTCAGATGGGGCATCCGCAGGTTCTGAGCAGGGATGACCATCATTAGATGAAATCATAGTTTCACTGTATAGTTTGCTATCAATGATGGTCACACCATCCCTAGTCTGTCCAGTCTCCATCATACACATACTGTATATATGCAAGAGTGTATATTTATATACATAAGGGTGGTTCATTAAATAAGGTAACTAGACCACTCATTGCGTAAATTTAATAAACTTGTGCATATACGTATAATCAATCAGTGTGGCCTTGGTACAGATTATTTTTCCTCATAGTCTCCATACTTGTCTAAGCATTTGTTCCAACGGTACACCAAGGCATCTATCCTGGCATAGAAGAAATCAGTGGCAACTGAAGCCAGGACATGGCGGCTTGCTGAACTTCAACAATTGTTGCGAATCGTCTTCCACCCAGGCGCTTCTTCAATAGTCCACAGAAATGGAAATTACTAAGTGCCAGCTCATAGTTGTAAGAGGATGGTCCAGTACCCCTCAATGGTAGCACTGTAACAACTTACGCTTCAAAGGCAGTGCACCAAACCCAATCCTGTTTCCATGACATAACGTTATCATAGTACTCCTCAACAAGTTGGTGATGAATTTTAGCTGCTGATGTGCCCTTTGGATGCAGAAATGTAATCATACTATGTACTTCAATGTGTGACCATGTTCCCGTCAGCTCCGCCATCTTACACCTGATGTTGAGACAGTATGACTGATAAAAGAAGTTTAATGGCAGTGAAGGGAAGCAGTGGTCTACTGGCTCTGGACTGGTGGGAAATTAGAATGAAATAGAGAACATTACACACATGAGAGGCCTTGAGAGGTGCCACAAGTGTTTCGTAGCTCCATACATACGGCACACATTAGAACAATACAGGGTACACAAAACTTAACAATACAGTAACTGAAAAAGTAAAACAGAATACAGGAAATAATAAGCACCACAATTTTCAATACACAATAAAGGAAGCAAAGGAGTAATCAGCGTACTACTAGGGGCAGGCAGCCGTTGGAAGAGATTAACAGTAACAAGCGAGAGGAGATGTGGCTGTAGACGGTCGCTGAGTAAGAGAGCTGTAATTGGAGTGTGAGAGAAGAGGTTTGTGAGAACAGGAGAGAAGAGAGTCCTGCTCCAAGGAGCTTACAATCTAGGGGGAGTTGAGAGACAGACAGGTGACATGAGGAGTGAGCAAGCAGAATGTGGCCTGATGTCAGGAAGAAAGCGAGGCAGAGATGGCTAAAGCATGAGGCAGGGGGTCGGGAGAGCGGCCTCAAGACTAGGTTATGTGGAAGGGTACGTTTTGATGAACAGGTGGGTTTTCAGTGCCCGTTTTAAGATTTGCAAGGTTATGGAGATTTTTTTTTCTGTTCAGGAAGTGGTAATCAATAAGTAGATACATTTAATTATTTTCCAATTAAATGTCTGTCCATGGTGAATTGGCTGAAGTTATACGTTTCAAGCATGTCAGTGCAATTTTGCATTTTTACATTAGTTATTATTATTATTATTATTATTATTATATTTAGCTTTTTATTGCTTTTTTACACAATTTAAAATAATAAATATACATAAACTTATTATTAAATGTAAGACAATTTGTTTAGAATTTGTGTATAAAAAATTAGAACACACAGTATAACCAACTTTACCTAGTTTTATTTTTGACATCTAGAGGGCAGTCCTTTAACAGAAAATGAATCACCCACAAATCAGTTAAAAATACCTAAGATGTATTTTTTCTAAACTGCTGTCTTGCATGATACAGTATGTGGTCTGGGTAAAACATTGGTACATAAATGGGAAAAGAAAGTGATATACAATGCAATGAAGAGATAATACAAGCAGGGTTTAAAAGCCTTCATGCAATTTTATTTTAACATTTAATTTTTTTTCCCTGCTTTGTGTTTTAATTTGTCATGTGTTTTAACTTGTCTAAATCAGGGTTGGAAAGAAACAACATGTTTTTAAAGCAAATAAAACATTTTGTTTAAACTTTTTTATTGTTGTTTTTGTTAAACCAATGTTGTTGTTTTTTTGTTTTTTATTTGGGGGGGGGGGGGGAGGGGGTTTGCATTGATGTTTTAAATTGAATCCTACTTATTATATTAATACTGTGAAACATTGCTATGTATTAGAAACCTTGATCAACCATAATTTAATGCTCTCAAACATTACCAATCCAAAGTTATTAATATTTGATATGATTTATTTTACATCTTTCAATAAATCCATAGATTGTAAGCTTGCGAGCAGGGCCTTCCTACCTCTATGACTGTTAGTTATTACCCTGTTTTGTCTTATCATTGTGTCCAGTTGTAAAGCGCAATGGAATTTGCTGCGCTATATAAGAAACTGTTAATAATAATAATAATACCACCACATTTTTACTGCTTATTATTCCTGTTAAATCTGAATATATATAGATAGACTAAACATATTAAAACATACAAAGTACACTCAGAGCATTAGCGTTTCTATAATGGGTGCAATATGTGCGGTGCATATGGGCCCCTGGGTCCAGAGGGGGGCCACACCGCACACACTGCACCCATTTAAATACTTACCTTGCCGGAGTCCAGCGGCAGACGCAGCGATTGCGGCAGAAATTGCTGCCAAATTGGTCTCCGGATCATGGCAGGCGCCATGTTTCCGGAGACCTGTACATGTGCAGTAGACTCCGGCACAATGCCGGAGTTTACAGCACCGTTTAGAGGAGGTGGCCCACCCGGAGGTGCACACGGGCCCCCTCCTCTGTAGAAACGCCCCTGACTCAGAGACATTTCAATATGACTGGAGGTAATGAATTTAAATAAACATGACAGAGATTAACTATGAGGAGTTTCTCTTTGTATTGCCTCTTTAATGTGCTGGAGTTGTTTTAAGATCGAGAGAGTTAGTTGTGGCAGGGCCGTTACTAGGTATGTGCACTGGATGACCCGGGCCGCAACCAGCAACCACCACAATCTATATTTGACAGGTCCCTGAATGTCAGCTCTGCCTTCCCTTTCCCCCAAGCCGGAGCTTACAGTGCAGCTATGGGCAGTATTGGCCGACCCCCCCCCCCCTCCCTCATGGTAACACTGAGCCGTGAGCATTAATACTCGAACCCCCCTCCCTCGTGGTACGCTGAGCCGCGAGCATTAATGGCTGAACACCCAACCCTCCCTCGTGGTAACACCGAGCCGCAAGCATTAATGCCAGAATCCCCTCCCTCCCTCGTGGTACGCTGAGCCACGAGCATTAATACCTGAACCCCCCTCCATCGTGGTACACTGAGCAGCAAGTATTAATGCCCGAACCACCTCCCTCGTGGTAACGCTGAGCCGCGAGCATTAATGCCCGAAACCCCCCCTCGTGGTAACGTTGAGCCGCGCATAATGGCCGACCCCCTCCTCGTGACAACGCTAAACCATGAGCAGCAATGCCCGACCCCCCACCCACAGGATCTTTCTGCATCGCCGGGCGCCTGGCCCCTCTGTGTGCAGACTGATATGTGCTACAGTGCCCGTCCTGTGTAAACTGCGATCCGCCTGCTCCCCCAGCTGCTATAGTCCGAACTTGAAGGGACATAAGGTAAACTTAGCAATCAGCACAGCATGGGACAGGAGGGGATGGTGGGCAGGCACAGGGGCAATCGCAGGATATCTGGGGGGGCTTATAGATATATTGTAATGTGTGAAAGGAGACTCTACCTGCCTGTCTAATGTGTAAATGGAGACTCTACCTGCAGTACTGTGTAAAATGTGACTTTAACTGCCGTAATGTGTAAAAGGGGGCTCTACCTGGAGTAATGTGTGACAGGGGCTCCACCTGGTGTAATATGTGACAGGGGCTCTACCTGGTGTAATGTGTGACAGGGGCTCCACCTGGTGTAATGTGTGACAGTGGCTCTACCTGGTGTAATGTGTAAAAGGCACTCTACCTGGTGTAATGTGTGTAAGTGGCACTACGGTGCGACGTAATTTGAATAATGGAGACTACTGTACAGAGCAATATGAATTGGCATTATTTTGTGGCCATGCCCCTTTCCCATGAAGCCACACCCCTATATTTTTGTTGCACGTACTGGCCCTATTTTAAGTATGGGGGGGGGGGGATCCGGCCCTAACCAATATGATGCCCTAGGCAAGATTTTGTCTGGTGCCCCGTAGCACCACCGCTATTTCCGCCTCTGACCCTGTTCCCCTTTTCCAGCACCATCACCCCTCACTCATAGCATGCCTCATTTTCATGTTCCTACCACCTATATTTAAAATAGGAACAGTGTGCACATTCTGCGCACAGCCCAAAATGGGGTGTGTTTTTGCTGGCAAGGGGCATGGGCGCACAATAGTACCCTCACTTCAAATTATGCCACACAGTGGTGGAACTTTATTCACATTTTATTATGCAATAGTGTCCCTTATTCACGTTACATCACACAGTAGCACCACTTTACAATATATACGTTACTCCTTACAGTAGTGCCCTTTATTCACATTACACCACACTGAATTGCACCTTATTCACATTACACCACATCATATTGCTCTTTATTCACATTAGACCACACAGTAGTGCCCTTTCTATACATTATGCCACACAGTAGAGCACTTTATACACATAATGCCAGACATTAGTAATGCATTTATACACATAATACCACACAGTAATGCCCCCTCACACATATGACACACATTATTAATGTCCTTATAAACATAATGTGCCTTACACATTCTGTCAACCTTTATTAATGCCCTTACACATAATGGGGGTCATTCCGACCCGTTTGCACGCAGCGGTTCTTCGTTGCGGTGCGAACGGGTTGGAACTGCACATGCACAGCATGCGCATTGCGCACGTGTGTCGTTGCCCGGCGACGGACGTCGCCAGGCAACGGAGCGCCCAGCGAAAAAAAAAGATGCATCGCTGGACGGAAGAAGATTGACAGCGGAGAGGCGTTCCGGGGCGGATACTCACTGTTGGAGGCCGTTTTCGGGGAGTGGTAAGAAGAATGCAGGCATGTCCAGGCGAACGGAGGACGAATGTCTGACGTCAGGACCGGGACCTTCATCGCTGGATCCGTCGCACTGGGTAAGTAGCTGCAGGGCTGGTCTAGTTTTGCAAGAAACTTTTTAAGCATAGCAGGGCTGCACAAGCGATCGCAGCCCTGCTATGCTAAAATACACTCCCCCATAGGTGGGGATTAGTTGATCGCAGCAGCAGCAAAAAGTTGCTGGCTGCGATCAACTCGAAATGACACCCCCATGTCCCTTACACATTTGCTGCACATTATTAATGCATTTATACACATGACACGCATAATGGCCCTCATTCCGAGTTGTTCGCTCGCTAGCTGCTTTTAGCAGCATTGCACACGCTAGGCCGCCGCCCTCTGGGAGTGTATCTTAGCTTAGCAGAAGTGCGAACTAAAGATTAGCAGAATTGCGAATAGAAATTTCTTAGCAGTTTCTGAGTAGCTCCAGACTTACTCAGCCATTGCGACCAGCTCAGCCCTTTTCGTTCCTGGTTTGACGTCACAAACACACCCAGCGTTTGCCCAACCACTCCCCCGTTTCTCCAGCCACTCCTGCGTTTTGCAACTCGAACGCCTGCGTTTTTCCGCACACTCCCATAAAACGGCCAGTTTCCGCCCAGAAACACCCACTTCCTGTCAATCACACTACGATCAGCACAGCGATGAAAAAGCTTTGTTATGCCGTGAGTAAAATACCTAACTTTTGTGTAAAATAACTAAGCGCATGCGCTCTGCGAACCTTGCGCATGCGCAGTAAGCGACTAATCGCAGTATAGCGAAAATCGGCAACGAGCAAACAACTCGGAATGACCCCCAATGTCTCTTATGCTGAATACTATTGCACAATCAACCTACCTGCATACAGCACTTACATGGCTGCTAACACTGTGATCTCTGCCTCTGCTTGGATACAGATGTGTCCTCATACATCTTGCCTCAATACACCATGCAGCAGGAGATGCCTTGTGTGAGTCAGCTGGCAGCTCTCCTAACGTCGGACACCTTTTTTTTTTAAATGAAAATACATCTTCTTTGCATTTCTGTATGGCTAGGATGCACAAGCAGCTTCTGCTGAATAAAATGGTATGCAGCATGCCTATATACTGTGTGCGACTGTGGCTGTATCTGCATACGAAATGCTACACACAGAATATAGGCATGCCACATATCATTTTAATCAGCAGAAGCTGCTGGTGCCCCTAGGCATGCCAAATGCCCTAGGCAGTTGCCTAGTTTGCCTATGCCTAGGGCTGGCTCTGGGGGGGGGGCGCCAATCCTGTTTCTTGCACACAGCGCAAAAGTGCCTAGTTACGGCACTGAGTTTGGTTTTCTCCTGTCCTATAGGATCGTAAGGCGAGGAGTTTGTGGAGTCTTAGCTGATGTTAGGCAGATTTAGTACCTCTCTGATCTGGTTCACTCCCCCGCCCTCCCTATATCTCTGTTGCGTGTGTGTGCATTTACTGTATTGGTTGAGCTCACTGAAATGAAAACCACAAGCAACAAGAACATAGGCACACGCAGGAAGGGGGGGGGGGTTCTGGTTGCCCAGAAACCCCCCCCTCCCCTTGGCAAGTGGCAAACTATGACAACAATAGCAATGGTATAGAATAGGATTACTAGAGCTGCCGCCGCATCATGCACGGCTGCTGCACGTACCCAGTAGCAGCTTTTTCTACAAAGTTTGCTGTGTGTGTGGTTCTGAGCCCTCATTCAGTGCACTGGACCAAAGAGTAGCTACCAGAAAGAAGAGACAGGAGCCTTACCATGAGATGGGAGAATGTGTGCTTAGAAAGTGAGGTACTAGTTCCATAATGTTTGTGCCTTTATTATAGTATGTTTAACCTTTTCCAGACCACTTATATTATTTATATAATTTAAGTATGTTTCTTACAGCCTATACTATAGATCAGTGGTTCTCAACCTGGGTCCTCAAGTACCCCCAACAGTTCATGGTTTCCAGGTCACCTAGCAGTTGAACAGATGTATTTATTACTCACTGACACATTTTAAAAGACACAGGTGGAGCTAATAATTTCACTTGCAGTCCTGTTAGGAGTAGAGATGAGCGCCTGAAATTTTTCGGGTTTTGTGTTTTGGTTTTGGGTTCGGTTCCGCGGCCGTGTTTTGGGTTCGAACGCGTTTTGGCAAAACCTCACCGAATTATTTTTGTCGGATTCGGGTGTGTTTTGGATTCGGGTGTTTTTTTCCAAAAACACTAAAAAACAGCTTAAATCATAGAATTTGGGGGTCATTTTGATCCCAAAGTATTATTAACCTCAAAAAACATAATTTACACTCATTTTCAGTCTATTCTGAATACCTCACACCTCACAATATTATTTTTAGTCCTAAAATTTGCACCGAGGTCGCTGTGTGAGTAAGATAAGCGACCCTAGTGGCCGACACAAACACCGGGCCCATCTAGGAGTGGCACTGCAGTGTCACGCAGGATGTCCCTTCCAAAAAACCCTCCCCAAACAGCACATGACGCAAAGAAAAAAAGAGGCGCAATGAGGTAGCTGTGTGAGTAAGATTAGCGACCCTAGTGGCCGACACAAACACCGGGCCCATCTAGGAGTGGCACTGCAGTGTCACACAGGATGGCCCTTCCAAAAAACCCTCCCCAAACAGCACATGACGCAAAGAAAAAAAGAGGCGCAATGAGGTAGCTGACTGTGTGAGTAAGATTAGCGACCCTAGTGGCCGACACAAACACCGGGCACATCTAGGAGTGGCACTGCAGTGTCACGCAGGATGTCCCTTCCAAAAAACCCTCCCCAAACAGCACATGACGCAAAGAAAAAAAGAGGCGCAATGAGGTAGCTGTGTGAGTAAGATTAGCGACCCTAGTGGCCGACACAAACACCGGGCCCATCTAGGAGTGGCACTGCAGTGTCACGCAGGATGGCCCTTCCAAAAAACCCTCCCCAAACAGCACATGACGCAAAGAAAAAAAGAGGCGCAATGAGGTAGCTGTGTGAGTAAGATTAGCGACCCTAGTGGCCGACACAAACACCGGGCCCATCTAGGAGTGGCACTGCAGTGTCACGCAGGATGTCCCTTCCAAAAAACCCTCCCCAATCAGCACATGATGCAAAGAAAAAGAAAAGAAAAAAGAGGTGCAAGATGGAATTATCCTTGGGCCCTCCCACCCACCCTTATGTTGTATAAACAAAACAGGACATGCACACTTTAACCAACCCATCATTTCAGTGACAGGGTCTGCCACACGACTGTGACTGATATGACGGGTTGGTTTGGACCCCCCCCAAAAAAGAAGCAATTAATCTCTCCTTGCACAAACTGGCTCTACAGAGGCAAGATGTCCACCTCATCTTCACCCTCCGATATATCACCGTGTACATCCCCCTCCTCACAGATTATCAATTCGTCCCCACTGGAATCCACCATCTCAGCTCCCTGTGTACTTTGTGGAGGCAATTGCTGCTGGTCAATGTCTCCGCGGAGGAATTGATTATAATTCATTTTAATGAACATCATCTTCTCCACATTTTCTGGATGTAACCTCGTACGCCGATTGCTGACAAGGTGAGCGGCGGCACTAAACACTCTTTCGGAGTACACACTTGTGGGAGGGCAACTTAGGTAGAATAAAGCCAGTTTGTGCAAGGGCCTCCAAATTGCCTCTTTTTCCTGCCAGTATAAGTACGGACTGTGTGACGTGCCTACTTGGATGCGGTCACTCATATAATCCTCCACCATTCTATCAATGTTGAGAGAATCATATGCAGTGACAGTAGACGACATGTCCGTAATCGTTGTCAGGTCCTTCAGTCCGGACCAGATGTCAGCATCAGCAGTCGCTCCAGACTGCCCTGCATCACCGCCAGCGGGTGGGCTCGGAATTCTGAGCCTTTTCCTCGCACCCCCAGTTGCGGGAGAATGTGAAGGAGGAGATGTTGACAGGTCGCGTTCCGCTTGACTTGACAATTTTGTCACCAGCAGGTCTTTCAACCCCAGCAGACCTGTGTCTGCCGGAAAGAGAGATCCAAGGTAGGCTTTAAATCTAGGATCGAGCACGGTGGCCAAAATGTAGTGCTCTGATTTCAACAGATTGACCACCCGTGAATCCTTGTTAAGCGAATTAAGGGCTGCATCCACAAGTCCCACATGCCTAGCGGAATCGCTCCGTGTTAGCTCCTTCTTCAATGCCTCCAGCTTCTTCTGCAAAAGCCTGATGAGGGGAATGACCTGACTCAGGCTGGCAGTGTCTGAACTGACTTCACGTGTGGCAAGTTCAAAGGGCATCAGAACCTTGCACAACGTTGAAATCATTCTCCACTGCACTTGAGACAGGTGCATTCCATCTCCTATATCGTGCTCAATTGTATAGGCTTGAATGGCCTTTTGCTGCTCCTCCAACCTCTGAAGCATATAGAGGGTTGAATTCCACCTCGTTACCACTTCTTGCTTCAGATGATGGCAGGGCAGGTTCAGTAGTTTTTGGTGGTGCTCCAGTCTTCTGTACGTGGTGCCTGTACGCCGAAAGTGTCCCGCAATTTTTCTGGCCACCGACAGCATCTCTTGCACGCCCCTGTCGTTTTTTAAAAAATTCTGCACCACCAAATTCAAGGTATGTGCAAAACATGGGACGTGCTGGAATTTGCCCATATTTAATGCACACACAATATTGCTGGCGTTGTCCGATGCCACAAATCCACAGGAGAGTCCAATTGGGGTAAGCCATTCCGCGATGATCTTCCTCAGTTGCCGTAAGAGGTTTTCAGCTGTGTGCGTATTCTGGAAAGCGGTGATACAAAGCGTAGCCTGCCTAGGAAAGAGTTGGCGTTTGCGAGATGCTGCTACTGGTGCCGCCGCTGCTGTTCTTGCGGCGGGAGTCCATACATCTACCCAGTGGGCTGTCACAGTCATATAGTCCTGACCCTGCCCTGCTCCACTTGTCCACATGTCCGTGGTTAAGTGGACATTGGGTACAACTGCATTTTTTAGGACACTGGTGAGTCTTTTTCTGACGTCCGTGTACATTCTCGGTATCGCCTGCCTAGAGAAGTGGAACCTAGATGGTATTTGGTAACGGGGGCACACTGCCTCAATAAATTGTCTAGTTCCCTGTGAACTAACGGCGGATACCGGACGCACGTCTAACACCAACATAGTTGTCAAGGACTCAGTTATCCGCTTTGCAGTAGGATGACTGCTGTGATATTTCATCTTCCTCGCAAAGGACTGTTGAACAGTCAATTGCTTACTGGAAGTAGTACAAGTGGGCTTACGACTTCCCCTCTGGGATGACCATCGACTCCCAGCGGCAACAACAGCAGCGCCAGCAGCAGTAGGCGTTACACGCAAGGATGCATCGGAGGAATCCCAGGCAGGAGAGGACTCGTCAGACTTGCCAGTGACATGGCCTGCAGGACTATTGGCATTCCTGGGGAAGGAGGAAATTGACACTGAGGGAGTTGGTGGGGTGGTTTGCGTGAGCTTGGTTACAAGAGGAAGGGATTTACTGGTCAGTGGACTGCTTCCGCTGTCACCCAAAGTTTTTGAACTTGTCACTGACTTATTATGAATGCGCTGCAGGTGACGTATAAGGGAGGATGTTCCGAGGTGGTTAACGTCCTTACCCCTACTTATTACAGCTTGACAAAGGGAACACACGGCTTGACACCTGTTGTCCGCATTTCTGGTGAAATACCTCCACACCGAAGAGCTGATTTTTTTGGTATTTTCACCTGGCATGTCAACGGCCATATTCCTCCCACGGACAACAGGTGTCTCCCCGGGTGCCTGACTTAAACAAACCACCTCACCATCAGAATCCTTCTGGTCAATTTCCTCCCCAGCGCCAGCAACACCCATATCCTCCTCATCCTGGTGTACTTCAACACTGACATCTTCAATCTGACTATCAGGAACTGGACTGCGGGTGCTCCTTCCAGCACTTGCAGGGGGCATGCAAATAGTGGAAGGCGCATGCTCTTCACGTCCAGTGTTGGGAAGGTCAGGCATCGCAAACGACACAATTGGACTCTCCTTGTGGATTTGGGATTTCAAAGAACGCACAGTTCTTTGCGGTGCTTTTGCCAGCTTGAGTCTTTTCAGTTTTCTAGCGAGAGGCTGAGTGCTTCCATCCTCATGTGAAGCTGAACCACTAGCCATGAACATAGGCCAGGGCCTCAGCCGTTCCTTGCCACTCCGTGTGGTAAATGGCATATTGGCAAGTTTACGCTTCTCCTCCGACAATTTTATTTTAGGTTTTGGAGTCCTTTTTTTTCTGATATTTGGTGTTTTGGATTTGACATGCTCTGTACTATGACATTGGGCATCGGCCTTGGCAGACGACGTTGCTGGCATTTCATCGTCTCGGCCATGACTAGTGGCAGCAGCTTCAGCACGAGGTGGAAGTGGATCTTGATCTTTCCCTAATTTTGGAACCTCAACTTTTTTGTTCTCCATATTTTATAGGCAGAACTAAAAGGCACCTCAGGTAAACAATGGAGATGGATGGATTGGATACTAGTATACAATTATGGACGGACTGCCACGGTTAGGTGGTATAAAAAAACCACGGTTAGGTGGTATATATTGTAATACAATTATGGATGGACGGACTGCCTGCCGAGTGCCGACACAGAGGTAGCCACAGCCGTGAACTACCGCACTGTACACTGGTTGATAAAGAGATAGTAGTATACTCGTAACAACTAGTATGACTGACTATGACGGTATAAAGAATGAAAAAAAAACCACGGTTAGGTGGTATATATTGTAATACAATTATGGATGGACGGACTGCCTGATGAGTTCCGACACAGAGGTAGCCACAGCCGTGAACTACCGCACTGTACACTGGTTGATAAAGAGATAGTAGTATACTCGTAACAACTAGTATGACTGACTATGACGGTATAAAGAATGAAAAAAAAACCACGGTTAGGTGGTATATATTATAATACAATTATGGATGGACGGACTGCCTGCCGACTGCCGACACAGAGGTAGCCACAGCCGTGAACTACCGCACTGTACACTGGTTGATAAAGAGATAGTAGTATACTCGTAACAACTAGTATGACACTATGACGGTATAAAGAATGAAAAAAAAACCACGGTTAGGTGGTATATATTATAATAATACAATTATGGATGGACGGACTGCCTGCCGAGTTCCGACACAGAGGTAGCCACAGCCGTGAACTACCGCACTGTACACTGGTTGATAAAGAGATAGTAGTATACTCGTAACAACTAGTATGACTGACTATGACGGTATAAAGAATGAAAAAAAAACCACGGTTAGGTGGTATATATTGTAATACAATTATGGATGGACGGACTGCCTGCCGAGTTCCGACACAGAGGTAGCCACAGCCGTGAACTACCGCACTGTACACTGGTTGATAAAGAGATAGTAGTATACTCGTAACAACTAGTATGACTGACTATGACGGTATAAAGAATGAAAAAAAAACCACGGTTAGGTGGTATATATTGTAATACAATTATGGATGGACGGACTGCCTGCCGAGTTCCGACACAGAGGTAGCCACAGCCGTGAACTACCGCACTGTACACTGGTTGATAAAGAGATAGTAGTATACTCGTAACAACTAGTATGACTGACTATGACGGTATAAAGAATGAAAAAAAAACCACGGTTAGGTGGTATATATTATAATACAATTATGGATGGACGGACTGCCTGCCGACTGCCGACACAGAGGTAGCCACAGCCGTGAACTACCGCACTGTACACTGGTTGATAAAGAGATAGTAGTATACTCGTAACAACTAGTATGACACTATGACGGTATAAAGAATGAAAAAAAAACCACGGTTAGGTGGTATATATTATAATACAATTATGGATGGACGGACTGCCTGCCGACTGCCGACACAGAGGTAGCCACAGCCGTGAACTACCGCACTGTACACTGGTTGATAAAGAGATAGTAGTATACTCGTAACAACTAGTATGACACTATGACGGTATAAAGAATGAAAAAAAAACCACGGTTAGGTGGTATATATTATAATACAATTATGGATGGACGGACTGCCTGCCGAGTGCCGACACAGAGGTAGCCACAGCCGTGAACTACCGCACTGTACACTGGTTGATAAAGAGATAGTAGTATACTCGTAACAACTAGTATGACTGACTATGACGGTATAAAGAATGAAAAAAAAAACACGGTTAGGTGGTATATATTATAATACAATTATGGATGGACTGACTGCCTGCCGACTGCCGACACAGAGGTAGCCACAGCCGTGAACTACCGCACTGTACACTGGTTGATAAAGAGATAGTAGTATACTCGTAACAACTAGTATGACACTATGACGGTATAGAGAATGAAAAAAAAACCACGGTTAGGTGGTATATATTATAATACAATTATGGATGGACGGACTGCCTGCCGACTGCCGACACAGAGGTAGCCACAGCCGTGAACTACCGCACTGTACACTGGTTGATAAAGAGATAGTAGTATACTCGTAACAACTAGTATGACACTATGACGGTATAAAGAATGAAAAAAAAACCACGGTTAGGTGGTATATATTATAATAATACAATTATGGATGGACGGACTGCCTGCCGACTGCCGACACAGAGGTAGCCACAGCCGTGAACTACCGCACTGTACACTGGTTGATAAAGAGATAGTAGTATACTCGTAACAACTAGTATGACTATGACGACGGTATAAAGAAAGAAAAAAAAATACCACGGTTAGGTGGTATATAATTATACAATTATGGATGGACGGACTGCCTGCCGAGTGCCGACTGCCGACACAGAGGTAGCCACAGCCGTGAACTACCGCACTGTACTGTGTCTGCTGCTAATATAGACTGGTTGATAAAGAGATAGTATACAACAATATACTACTATACTGGTGGTCAGGCACTGGTCACCACTAGTCACACTGGCAGTGGCACTCCTGCAGCAAAAGTGTGCACTGTTTAATTTTAAATTAATATAATATTATGTACTCCTGGCTCCTGCTATAACAACCTGCAGTGCTCCCCAGTCTCCCCTACAATTATTATAAGCTTTTATACATTGATGTGCAGCACACTGGGCTGAGCTGAGTGCACACAGACTGAGTCACACTGTGTGACTGCTGTGTATCGTTTTTTTCAGGCAGAGAACGGATATAGCAGAGAACGGATATATTAAATAAAAGTTAACTTAACAACAACTGCACTGGTCACTGTGGTAAACTCTGTCTGCACAATCTCTCTCTCTCTCTCTCTCTTCTAATCTATTCTAATGGAGAGGACGCCAGCCACGTCCTCTCCCTATCAATCTCAATGCACGTGTGAAAATGGCGGCGACGCGCGGCTCCTTATATAGAATCCGAGTCTCGCGAGAATCCGACAGCGTCATGATGACGTTCGGGCGCGCTCGGGTTAACCGAGCAAGGCGGGAAGATCCGAGTCGCTCGGACCCGTGAAAAAAAAAGTGAAGTTCGTGCGGGTTCGGATTCAAAGAAACCGAACCCGCTCATCTCTAGTTAGGAGACATGAAAAACATGAACTGTAGGGGGTACTTGAGCACCACGGTTGAGAACCACTGCTATAGATCATCTATAATGTTCCGCAGAGTGGAATATATGGAGATTGCATTTGGAAACCCCCCTCTAGAAATCCTGCGTTTGCCACTGAAGAATGTGGACTAATACCAGGGGATTCCCTTATAATAGGCTTTTTTAAGAAGTGGGTATTTTGGATTCATGTCCAGTCATTAAAAGGCAAATATAGTAAGTAACCTACATAGTGAAACCTATGATAAGTATCTCTTGAATGAGTATTAAGTGGTGCACCCTGAGTCAGTATGAATAACTGAATAATAAAATAAGGAGAGACAGAAGACTCTTTTTTGGGGTGCAGCCTTTAGAATATAGATATTATAATCAAGATAGTGGGCTAGATGCATCATCGCTTGGGCGGTGATAAAATGGAGCCAATCAGGTCCTAACTGCCATGTTACAGGCTGTGTTTGAAAAATGGCAGTTAGGAGCTGATTGGCTGGTACTTTTTCACTCTCCATTTTATTACTTTCCAAGCGATGATGCATCTATCCCAGTATTTGAAATGTAACTTTTAATGTATTCAACGTGTAGATATATAATGGGGGAGATTCAATTGTTTGAAAAGTCAGTTGGGTGTCTGCTTTTTCCTATCTAATAGACAGGAAAAAGCAGACACCCAACCAACTTTCAAACATTTGAATCTCCCCCCAATAAGTCCGAAGGGGTCTGTGTGACAATAATTCAAATAGTTACAGTTGGCACTCTTAATACTGTATATTGGTGCATACAAGAAAAATCAGTGTCTGTCAGTAGTACCCCAGGCTGAATCCATCTC